>NC_140011.1:22438473-22493387 GCF_964263955.1 Coregonus lavaretus | reverse complement strand
CTGTCTGGTGTGGTCACACAAACACTGGGGAGACTGAAGAGGAGACTGTCTAGAAGGACAGAATGCCCAGACCCCTATCTAGACTTGGGGATGAATTGTATTTCGCAGCTATTGAAATGTATCCTGCAGTACAGTAGGGACATAGTAGTAACACTACTTGTTGCAGTAGTAACATTATGTTGGGATAGTAAACAATGATGCCTACTACTGAAGCAGTGTTGGTCACATCGTGATTGAAAAATGAAACATTTGGGAAAATTTAAATTTTACAGTGATTTGCCTTTTTGGCATTTCTTAAAAGTGTGATGTACTGTCTGATCCCATATTGTTTACCTAGCTAGTTAATTAGAACTAGTAAGTCACACTCAAAGGCCCACTGTAACATGCTGTAATTGAAAAGGTTAACTAGGTTTCCAGGCCCCTGTTGTCGAACTTGCAAAAATCTTGTCTTGTTTTGATTCTAATGGTAGCATGATACTACACTAACATGGATACGTCCCTGAGGTCCACCATCAGAGCCCTGTTACAGCCAGGGGGTGTAGGCAAACCATGCAAGCCACGCATTCACTGCATTTTTCATGAGGGGGAACGAGCCCTCTGTGTGCAATATTTATGATCCGCGCTCATGAATTTAAAAACAATACTTGACTTCTCACTGCAGGTCGCGAGGAGGAATTGCAGCTGCCAGGGGTTTGTAACTGGCTCGAGGAGGCCCCTCTTAAACTGAGCTCCAGGATGCAGTGTGTTCCGGAATCCCTCTTTCTTTCTTGCTGTGGTTGGAGGGTCTCTCTCTCTCTCTCTCTCTCTCTCTCTCTCTCTCTCTCCCTCTCTCTCTCTGACGCCCCCCTGTTTGTTATGTCACAGTGTAACTGTGCTGTCAATGAAGAGATCTATGAGCTCACTTCCTCTAAACCAGGTAGATTGACTCCTTAAGAGTTACTGGAGGCCTCACTTCCATTAGCCATTCCCAACTGCAAATTAACTTAAATGTTTTCAGGTCAATAAAGTTCAAGGCAATCATTTACATGTCAATGTCCTCTCTCTTCTTTTCCCAAACATACAGCTGATGCCTGCAATTCCTCATTCAAAGTCAGGAGTGCTCTGTGTTTTGTTGCACCCGAGCTAATTTGCTGGGTAAAAAAAATTATCCTGACATATTTTTAAGGCTTATCTGAAACAAGAGACTTTATGCTCGCATTTTTTTCTGTTTTGCAATGCAGTCATTTTCAGCCCTGCCACTTGTCATACTGTATCTGATTATCAATCAAAACCATTAGATCCAATATAATATACAATAATTTACAGTTCTAAATACAACAAAACCTTTGGATCAAAACATGCAGGAGAGATAAGGTGATTGAGCAGCGTGTCCTGTAGTTAGCATGTTAGTCGTCAGTTATAGGCCATGATGTTCCGCTCTGACAACCATTTACTGCGGGAAGCATTAGTTAAGGAAACATCAATATTATGGGTGACTATGTCAAGTCATCATGATTAATATTGTTTTCTAAATGACATGACAAATGGCTCAAAACAGTTTGGGACATTGAAAAAATACCTTGGCTACACTACACTTGTGGATAGTAAGGAATTTGTCTGCCTACGGTTGAATTTACATTATAAAAAATCATCATATTTTCCCATGCTTTCATTTGAATAATGGCGATTTCTTGTATGTCCTAATATGACATTTAATGCCACTGTCCATCTTCCAATCAAAAGATCTCTGGGTGTTTCTGATTACCAATTATCCTTTCGCCAGTCATCCATCTGTTATCATCATATGCTCAGTTTCTGACCATTCTATCCAGATTTATTTGGCTGCCTCTCATCAGTGGCGCAGATCATGTTCATACAAATCCAAGGGAATTAAAATCACGGGAGGAACTAGCAGGAGCCATTTTGGAAAGAGTAGGGAGGGGGGATGTATTTGAAGCAGTGGCTTAAGTTTTGTCTGATATTTTCACTCAAATCCACCTGAATGACTGACCTGACCTTACCGGGAGGGAGGAAGGGAGGTCTGGATGAAGGATGAGACTGGTCTGGCCAGATGAGCAGTGTAGGACATGGGGATTACTATTATTTATGCATCATGATATTGGACAAAAGGATTTGTGTTGTTCCTGGGGAATCTAGTTAGGGGGGATCACGGTGGCTAACATGTTATCCCCGACCCCCTGAGTATCTACGTATGTCAGAACTTTCTCTCTCGCTCTGTATTTGACCTTTTGTCCCTTGTTCCTCTCCAGCAAATCCTATAACTGCCCTGCTAGCTAGCCCGCTATGCAGCTAGCCTGTTAGCCTGCTAGCCTGTTATCCAGCTAGCCTGTTATACCACCCACACCCCAAGCTAACCAGTTAGCCAGCTTGCCTGTTAGCTTGCCTTACCAGACCTGGGCTTCAGCAGCATCAGATGTCATCCGCTGGAGACAAAATGAGTCAGACAAACCTGCCGGACAGACCTCTGAGGAGGAGACCTCGCTGCACACTGAAGTGCTATGAGTGCATGGGAGTCGTCTTACAAGAAACACTTATTGCGTTTTGTATTGAGCATGATGTTATGAAAAATTAATGACACTATTGTGGTGTTTTCTGCTGTGTGTGTGTGTTTGTGTGTGTGTGTGTGTGTTTGTGTGCATGCGTGCGTGCTTGTGTGCGTGTGTGCGTGTGTGAGAGCAAGCATGGACATGCTCATGTGTGTGTATGTTTGTGTGCACATGTGGCTGCGTTTACAAAGGCAGCCCAATTCAGCTTTTTTGTTTTCACTAATTGGTCTTTTGACCAATCAGATCAGCTCTGAAAAGATCTGATGTGAAAAGATCTGATTTGATTGGTAAAAATTCAAATGAGTGGAAAACAATATATCAGAATTGGGCTGCCTGTATAAATGCAACCTGTGTGTCTGTATTTGAAACCGGCACCAGTCAGAGGAGAAAACACAGTGAGCTTTGCATAATCATATATCATGGAGGTCTCAAGCTCCTGTGGGTTGATGTGCGGATCAAAGTACCCAATAAGTCGATGGTTGATTCCTGGCTGCTGTATTGGCAATCGTTACTGCACAGGTCTCTCTCCATTTACTGCATTATAGCTCTACAGTATATTCCCCTAGGTTAGTATGCATGTTGACTCCACTATTGGCAAAGCAATAGTGTAAAAATACTATACCGAAAGTGGACCAATACGTACACACAACAATACAGCAGAAAGCAAAGTAAGCTAAGCAGAGCAACATGACACACTATTCAAGGTGATTTAAACTGAGCTCCTTTAGTTTTCAATTAACAATTGTGCAGAACATCCCTATACAGAGAAGTATTTATTTTTCTTATGTTATGCAGTTACTAAGCCCTTCTGAGTAATATGTCAAGCAATATGCATACTATATTAGGAATGTATTCCATGGTAGTGTGATGGGTGATTTGAAGGAGTCAGGCGCAGGAGGGTAAATCACAGAATACAGAATTTATTCAGGAATACAGAGTTCCGCAGAAATGCGTCAAACAGTCAAGTGTGCAAAACAGGCGCACTGGAACCAAACAGGCACACGGGGAAAATATACCCCGGCAATACAAAATACACGGAGCTCAACCGAGCTACACTCTCCTCACAATAAACAATCACACACAAGGACAAAGGGGCAGAGGGAACATTTATACAAGTACTAATGAGGGGATATGAACCAGGTGTGTGTAATAAACAAGACAAAACAAATGGAATGATGAGATGAGGAGCAAAAGTGGCTAGAAGGCCGGTGACGACGAACGCCGAAGCCTGCCTGAACCAGGAGAGGAGGAAGCTTCGGAGGAAGTCGTGACAGTACCCCCCCCCCCCCTTGACGCGCAGCTCCAGCAGCACGCCGACACTGGCCTCGGGGACGGCCAGGAGGATGCGGAGCAAGGCGAGCCGGATGGCGATGGTGGAAATCCCGCAACAGGGAGGGATCGAGGATATCCCTCACCGGGACCCAGCACCGCTCCTCCGGACCGTACCCCTCCCACTCCAAGAGGTACTGAAGGCCCCCAACCCGACGCCTCGAATCCAGGATGGAACGGACGGAGTACGCCGGGGTCCCCTCGAAGTCCAGAGGAGGCGGAGGGACCTCCCGCACCTCAGACTCCTGGAGCGGACCAGCCACCGCCGGCCTGAGGAGAAACACATGAAATGATGGGTTAATACAATAATCTGGTGGGAGTAATAACCTATAGATAACCTTGTTTATCCTCCTCAGGACTTTGAACGGCCCCACAAACTGCGGGCTCAGCTTCCGGCAGGGCAGGCGGAGGGGCAGATTCCGGGTCGAAAGCCAGACCCGATCACCCTGTACCAAGACCGGGTCTTCACTGCGGTGGCGGTCAGCGTTGACCTTCTGACGACGCACGGCGCGTTGGAGGAGGATGTGAGCAGCGTTCCAAGTCTCCTCCATGCACAGAAATCAGTCATCCACCGCAGGAGCCTCGGTCTGGCTCTGGTGCCACAGTGCCAGAACTGGTTGGTAACCTAAAACACATTGGAATGGCGTTAGGTTAGTGGAGGAGTGACGGAGAGAGTTCTGGGCATATTCGGCCCATGGCAAGAACACCGACCACTCCCCCGGCCGGTCCTGGCAGTAGGACCGCAGGAATCTACCCACATCATGATTCACCCGTTCCACCTGCCCATGAGACTCGGGGTGGAAACCAGAGGTCAGGCTGACCGACACCCCCAGACGTTCCATGAAAGCCTTCCAGACCTTGGATGTGAACTGGAGACCCTATGTCCTCTGGTACCCCGTAGTGCCGGAAGACGTGTGTAAACAGGGCCTCCGCAGTCTGCAGGGCCGTGGGGAGACAGGGCAGAGGAAGGAGGCGGCAGGCTTTGGAAAAGTGGTCCACAATGACCAGGATGGTGGTGTTACCTTGAGAGAGGGGAAGATCAGTAAGGAAATCAATACTCAGGTGAGACCATGGCCGTTGTGGAACTGGTAAAGGCTGTAACTTACCTGCTGGGAGGTGCCTAGGTGCCTTACTCTGGGCGAACACCGAGCAGGAGGAGACATACACCCTCACGTCCTTAGCCAAGGGAGGCCACCAGTACTTTCCAGTCAGGCAGCGCACTGTACGACCGATACCTGGGTGACCAGAGGAGGGGGACGTGTGTGCCCAGTAGATCAGATGGTCACGGACAAGAGCAGGCACCTACTGCAGCCCAGCTGGACACTGAGGTGGAGATGGCTCCATGTGTAACGCCTGCTCTATATCCGCATCCATCACCCATACTACCGGCGGCACAATGCAAAAGTAGTATGGGGGTGTTGTCTCTGGGCCTCTCCTCTGTGTCATACAGTTGTGACAGTGCGTCTGCCTTCACGTTCTTCGTACCCGGGATGTATGATAGTGTAAAATCTAACCGGGTGAAGAATAGGGCCCACCTGGCCTGGCGAGGGTTCAGCCTCCTCGCTGCCCGGTTGTACTCCAGGTTACGGTGGTCCATCCAGACGAGGAAAGGGTGTTTCGCCCCTTCGAGCCAGTGCCTCCACACGGTCAGGGCTCGGACAACAGCCTACAGCTCCTGATCACCAACGTTGTAGTTCTGCTCCGCCGGGCTGAGCTTCTTGGAGAAGGCGGCACAGGGGTGGAGCTTGGGTGGCATGCCCGAGCGTTGAGATAGGACCGTGCATATCCCTACCTCGGACGCATCCACCTCCACTACGAATGGTAGTGATGGATCGGGGTGGACCAGTACCTGGGCTGAGGTGAACAGACCCCTCAGGTTATTGAAGGTCCTGTCAGCCTCAGCAGACCAGCGGAGCCGGGATGGCCCACCCTTCAACAGAGATGTGATGGGAGCTGCGACCTTGCCAAAGCCCCGGATAAACCTCTGATAGTAGTTGGCAAAGCTAATAAAGCACTGCAACTCCTTTACCGTGGTTGGAGTCGGCCAATTACGCACGACTGAAATGCGATCTCCCTCCATCTCCACACCTGAGGTGGTAATGCGGTATCCAAGGAAGGAGACGGACTGTTGGAAAAACAGACACTTTTCTGCCTTGGCATAAAGGTCATGTTCCAACAGTCGGGCCAGCACTTTGCGAACCAGGGACACATGCTCGGCGAGCGTAGCGGAATGCACCAGAATGTCATCGATGTAGACCACTACACCGCAACCAAGCATGTCCCGAAACACCTCGTTCACACAAAGGACTGGAAGACGGATGGAGCATTCATCAAACCGTAAGGCATCACCAGGTATTCGTAATGCCCTGTGGTTGTGCTGAATGCTGTATTCCACCCGTTCCCCTCTCGGACACCCACCAGGTTGTACGCACTCCGGAGATCTAATTTTGTGAAGAAGCGCGCTCAATGCATTGACTCGATCACAGATGGAATGAGGGGTAGAGGATAACTAAATCGTATCATCCCTTTGTTCAGTGATCGGTAATCAATGCAAGGGCGCAGACCTCCGTCTTTCTCCTTCACAAAAAATTAATTAGAGGAGGCGGGCCAAGTGGAGGGACGTATAAACCCCTGGTGCAGGGACTCGGAGACGTATGTCTCCATAGCCTCTGTTTCAGCCTGTGACAGGGGATACACATGACTCCTGGGAGGCATAGCGTCTACCAGGAGGTTTATCGCGCAATCCCCCGCCCGATGAGGTGGTAATTTGGTCGCCTGCGTTTTGGAAAACGCGTGCGCCAAATCAAGGTATTCGGGGGGAATGCGCACAATGGAGGTACTGTCTGGACTTTCCACCATGGTTGCACCAACGGAAACACCGACACACCTACCCTGAAACTCGCGACCACTCCGCGAGAACCCTCTGTGGCCATGAAAAGGTCTGGTTGTGGAGTGCTAACCAGGAAATACCTAACACAACAGGGAAAGCAGGAGACTCAATAATAAAAAAAAGTGACTTGCTCGCGATGAGTCTTGTGTGTAACCATAGTAACTGGTGCTGTAACCTTCCTAACGAACCCGCACCCTAATGGTCAACTGTCAAGTGCTCTGATGGGGAGTGGAATGGATAGGGGAACCAATGTAATGGCTAGACTGTGTGAAAATGACCTGTCCATAAAGTTCCCAGCTGCACCTGAATCGACCAGCGCCTTACACTGGGGAACTACAATGTAATCAGGAAAGTGGATGGGTAGGGTACAGTGCACAGCAGAGGGCTCTGAACGAGTGTGGGTGTTCGATACCTGGGATGATGCGAGAGTGCCCTGCCTGCCGCCTCCAGACCCAAAAGAACGCTGACGACATTGTGTAATGAAATGTCCTCTCGTGCCACCAGAGTGACACTGGCGCTGTCGTCCTCCGCTCTCCCAGATCGCCGCTCCACCTAGCTCCATCAGCTCATGATCCGGGCCGGGCGAGTTTGGAACGGGCAAGCCCCATCCAGGACGTCCTCTGGCCACCAGCAGGTTGTCCAACCGGATGGCAATGTCCACCAGTTGAGTGAAGGACAACATGGTGTCCCGGCAGGCTAGCTCCATTCGGACATCCTCCCGTAGATAGCACCGGAAGTGATGAGGGCCCGCTCGTTCCACCCGGACCCAGCTGCTAGAGTCCGGAACTCCAGGGCGAAGTCCTGCGCGGTCCTCGTCCCCTGCCTCAGGTGGACCAGCCACTCGCCCGCCTCTCAACCCTCGGGCGTAGTTGTCCAACGCGGCTCCTCCTTCATTCCAGACCGCGTTGGCCCACTCCAGGGCTTTCCCCGAGAGGCAGGAGACAAGGGCGGACAACTTCTCCCGCTCCGATGGGGCCGGGCTGATGCTGGAATAGTAAAGCTCTAGTTGGAGGAGGAATCCCTGGGAGCAGCTGTCCCGTCGAAATCCCGTGGTCGGGATATATGGATCCCTCTGGGTGCTGGGGTCTGGGTCGCCCAGCTGGTCCCGACAGATCTGGTTCTCCATGTCGTCCAACGCCTGGAGAGGAGAGGACCCGATCTGGTCCCGACAGATTGGGTCCTCTCCTCTCCAGGCGTTGGACGACATGGAGAACCCAATCCATCGCTTCTCCCATGCTGGCTAGCATCGTCAAATGCTCCTGGACTCATGCCACGACTCCAGGCATGCGCTCCTCTCATGCTGACTCCATGGCGGGTGTGTGATTCTGTGATGGGTGATTTGAAGGAGTCAGGCGCAGGAGGGTAAATCACAGAATACAGAATTTATTCCGGAATACAGAGTTATGCAGAAATGCGTCAAACAGTCAAGTGCGCAAAACAGGCGTACTGGAACCAAACAGGCACACGGGGAAAATTTACATATACATTTACATCTTTTAGCAGACGCTCTTATCCAGAGCGACTTACAAATTGGTGCATTCAACTTATGATAGCAAGTGGGACAACCACATTTTTTTTTTTTGGGGGGGGGGATGACTTTATACTATTCCAGGTATTCTTTAAAGAGGTAGGGTTTCAAGTGTCTCCAGAAGGTGGTCAGTGACTCCGCTGTCCTGGCGTCGTGGGGGAGCTTGTTCCACCATTGGGGTGCCATAGCAGCAAATAGCTTTGACTGGGCTGAGCGGGAACTGTGCTTCTGTAGAGGTAGGGGAGCTAGCAGGCCAGAGGTGGATGAACGTAGTGCCCTTGTTTGGGTGTAGGGTCTGATCAGAGCCTGAAGGTAAGGAGGTGCCGTTCCCCTCACAGCTCCGTAGACAAGCACCATGGTCTTGTTGTAGATGCAAGCCTCAACTGGAAGCCAGTGGAGTGTGCGGAGGAGCGGGGTGACATGAGAGAACTTGGGAAGGTCGAACACCAGACGGGCTGCGGCGTTCTGGATAAATTGTAGGGGTTTAATGGCACAGGCAGGGAGCCCAGCCAACAGCGAGTTGCAGTAATCCAGAAGGGAGATGACAAGTGCCTGGATTAGGACCTGTGCTGCTTTCTGTGTAAGGTAGGGTCGTACTCTGCGAATGTTGTAGAGCATGAACCTGCAGGATCGGGTCACCGCTTTGATGTTAGCGGAGAACAACAGGGTGTTTTCCAGGGTCACGCCAAGGCTCTTTGCACTCTGGGAGGAGGACACAATGGAGTTGTCAACCGTGATGGTGAGATCATGGAGCGGGCAGTCCTTCCCCGGGAGGAAGAGCAGCTCCGTCTGCCGAGGTTCAGCTTGAGGTGGTGATCCGACATCCACACTGATATGTCTGCCAGACATGCAGAGATGTGATTCGCCACCTGGTTATCAGAAGGGGGAAAGGAGAAAATGAATTGTGTGTGGTCTGCGTAGCAATGATAGGAGAGACCATGTGAGGATATGACAGAGCCAAGTGACTTGGTGTATAGAGAGAATAGGAGAGGGCCTAGAACTGAGCCCTGGGGGACACCAGTGGTGAGAGCACGTGGTGCGGAGACAGATTCTCGCCACGCCACCTGGTAGGAGCGACCTGTCAGGTAGGACGCAATCCAAGAGTGAGCAGCGCCGGAGATGCCCAACTCGGAGAGGGTGGAGAGGAGGATCTGATGGTTCACAGTATCAAAGGCAGCGGATAGGTCTAGAAGGATAAGAGCAGAGGAGAGAGAGTTAGCTTTAGCAGTCCGTGACACAGAGAAGAGCAGTCTCAGTTGAATGACAGTCTTGAAACCTGACTGGTTTGGATCAAGAAGGTCATTCTGATAGAGATAGCAGGAGAGTTGGCTAGAGACGGCAAGGGATACTGGTCTGTAGTTGTTGACATCGGAGGGATCGAGTGTAGGTTTTTTGAGGAGGGGTGCAACTCTCGCTCTCTTGAAGACGGAAGGGACATGGCCAGCGGTCAAGGATGAGTTGATGAGCGAGGTGAGGTAAAGGGAGAAGGTTCCCTTACCGGCAATACAAAATACACAGAGCTCAACCGAGCTACACTCTCCTCACAATAAACAATCACACACAAGGACAAGGGGGCAGAGGGAACACTTATACAAGTACTAATGAGGGGATATGAACCAGGTGTGTGTAATAAACAAGACAAAACAAATGGAATGATGAGATGAGGAGCGGAAGTGGCTAGAAGGCCGGTGACGACGAACGCCGAAGCCTCCCCGAACCAGGAGAGGAGGCAGCTTCAGAGCAAGTCGTGACAGGAAGCAATTTGAGGACATGATAAGATATGGTCAGTTATTAGAAGAGAAAAAACAGCCTCTGTAAGCCAAGAAATGTCTAAGCCTGATTTCAAAATGTTCATTTTGGAAAGAAGTAGACCATGTATTGAATAAACTATCATGGATTATTTGTATTAGATAAAAGTAAATCTCATGAAAATGGATTACAAAGAAGCAATGTCCGTTAAAATGTTCATAAATTTAAGTTTACAAATCATGTGGTCTGATATTGAATCAACAAGGATTAAGTGCATTCATTTGGACCCCTTTTATCGGTTTAAACGCTATAAAACATACACCCATGACCCATTCAATTCAGCTTGTTTATCTCAACAATATACACTGCTTCTACATTAGTGTTGCTATTTAAATGTTTTCATTTCTAGCAATGACCATGAAAGAAAATTGCATTAAAAAGAAAATGACCATCAAAGAAAATGAACTTAATAATTTGACATGCAGTGGGGAAAAAAAGTATTTAGTCAGCCACCAATTGTGCAAGTTCTCCCACTTAAAAAGATGAGAGAGGCCTGTAATTTTCATCATAGGTACACATCAACTATGACAGACAAAATGAGAAAAAAAAATCCAGAAAATCACATTGTAGGATTTTTAATGAATTTATTTGCAAATTATGGTGGAAAATAAGTATTTGGTCAATAACAAAAGTTTCTCAATACTTTGTTATATACCCTTTGTTGGCAATGACACAGGTCAAACGTTTTCTGTAAGTCTTCACAAGGTTTTCACACACTGTTTCTGGTATTTTGGCCCATTCCTCCATGTAGATCTCCTCTAGAGATGTTTTGGGGCTGTCGCTGGGCAACACAGACTTTCAACTCCCTCCAAAGATTTTCTATGGGGTTGAGATCTGGAGACTGGCTAGGCCACTCCAGGACCTTGAAATGGTTCTTACGAAGCCACTCCTTCGTTGCCGGGCGGTGTGTTTGGGATCATTGTCATGCTGAAAGACCCAGCCACGTTTCATCTTCAATGCCCTTGCTGATGGAAGGAGGTTTTCACTCAAAATCTCACGATACATGGCCCCATTCATTATTTCCTTTACACGGATCAGTCGTCCTGGTCCCTTTGCAGAAAAACAGCCCCAAAGCATGATGTTTCCAGCCCCATGCTTCACAGTAGGTATGGTGTTCTTTGGATGCAACTCAGCATTCTTTGTCCTCCAAACACGACGAGTTGAGTTTTTACCAAAAAGTTCTATTTTGGTTTCATCTGACCATATGACATTCTCCCAATCCTCTTCTGGATCATCCAAATGCACTCTAGCAAACTTCAGACGGGCCTGGACATGTACTGGCTTAAGCAGGGGGACACGTCTGGCACTGCAGGATTTGAGTCCCTGGCGGCGTAGTGTGTTACTGATGGTAGGCTTTGTTACTTTGGTCCCAGCTCTCTGCAGGTCATTCACTAGGTCCCCCCGTGTGGTTCTGGGATTTTTGCTCACTGTTCTTGTGATCATTTTGACCCCACGGGTGAGATCTTGCGTGGAGCCCCAGATCGAGGGAGATTATCAGTGGTCTTGTATGTCTTCCATTTCCTAATAATTGCTCCCACAGTTGATTTCTTCAAACCAAGCTGCTTACCTATTGCAGATTCAGTCTTCCCAGCCTGGTGCAGGTCTACCATTTTGTTTCTGGTGTCCTTTGACAGCTCTTGGTCTTGGCCATAGTGGAGTTTGGAGTGTGACTGTTTGAGGTTGTGGACAGGTGTCTTTTATACTGATAACAAGTTCAAACAGGTGCCATTAATACAGGTAACGAGTGGAGGACAGAGGAGCCTCTTAAAGAAGAAGTTACAGGTCTGTGAGAGCCAGAAATCTTGCTTGTTTGTAGGTGACCAAATACTTATTTTCCACCATAATTTGCAAATAAATTCATTAAAAATCCTACAATGTGATTTTCTGGATTTCTTTTTCTCATTTTGTCTGTCATAGTTGACGTGTAACTATGATGAAAATTACAGGCCTCTCTCATCTTTTTAAGTGGGAGAACTTGCACAATTGGTGGCTGACTAAATACTTTTTTTCCCCACTGTAGTTGCATGTTCTTGTCATAAAGTGATCTTGGATTAATATAATGGGGAGAAACTATTACACAATAACTTTTGTTAAAGGTCTTGACCAGCAAAAAATATATATACACAAACAAGAAGCAAAATAAAAAGTTTTCATTTCAATTCAAATTGTTCCTCTGACACACGTGCTTTGGGTCAAACGAGAGAGGTGTCTAGATCCTGTGTAGAGAGGTGTCTAGGTCCTGTGCAGAGAGGTGTCTAGGTCCTGTGCAACATGTCGATGCTGTAGCAAAAGAACATCTAATCAAAATAGGTTAAACAATAAAAAGCTGCGTTTTGGGTCACATACTTGTTAGATCATTCACGGCTGAGCTGGAATGGGAAACAGTGTTGGCCAGACCCCTGGGAACTGGGGTTTGCAACCCCTTACGTTGCGAACCGTCACCTGAAACACAGCCTGGTTCTGAATCAACAGGGTCAAGTGGGGGAAAGAGACACGACAGGCCAGCAGAAATCAGATCTAGTCAACAAGGGAGAGATCAGGCGGTAAATATTATTTCTGCTTCTGACACAGCCAGGAGCCAGTGCACTGCTGTTCTGGAAGGAGGGTCTCTCTCTCTCTCTCTCTCTCTCTCTCTCTCTCTCTCTCTCTCTCTCTCTCTCTCTCTCTCTCTCTCTCTCTCTCTCTCTCTCTCTCTCTCTCTCTCTCTCTCTCTCTCTCTCTCTCTCTCTCTCTCTCTGGGGTGATGCATCTGTACATTAGGAGCTAACTTCCTAAACTGGATTACATCAAGATCTGGGCTATGCAGACAAATCTGGATATTCTGGTATTGACTGAAACTTGGATCTCTGGGGACATTCTGGACTCTGATATTAATATTGAGGGTTATCATGTGTTCAGAGCTGACAGACAGGGTAGAGGTAGATTGGACAATTTTTATCCAATTTTTTTTTTACTTTACTGAAATCCATTTCCCTTGCCCAAAACATTTGAGCTACTATCTTTAAGCCTTTGTCTGGGGAGAAATGTATCCATAACTGTTATAGGGGTGTATCGTCCTCCCACGGCTAACCTTAGTGCACTCGAGGAGTTAACTAGTTTGTTGTCTTCCTTTACTAAATCAGAAGTTCTTATCCTGGGTGACCTAAATTATGATTGGGAAATGCAGGCTTCAGACAATCAAAAAACATGTGTAATGATCTAAACCTAGCCCAGCTGGTGACTAAGCCTACTCGGCCCAACCCTAGAGGTCATTCAAAGTCAACTCTGTTTGATCTTATTTTAACAAATACACCAGAGAAATATATTTCAAATCAAATCAAATCAAATTTTATTGGTCACATGCGCCGAATACAACAGGTGCAGGCATTACAGTGAAATGCTTACTTACAGCCCTTAACCAACAGTGCATTTATTTTAAACAAAAAAAGTAAAAATAAAACAACAACAAAAAAAGTGTTGAGAAAAAAAAGAGCAGAAGTAAAATAAAGTGACAGTAGGGAGGCTATATATACAGGGGGGTACCGTTGCAGAGTCAATGTGCGGGGGCACCGGCTAGTTGAGGTAGTTGAGGTAATATGTACATGTGGGTAGAGTTAAAGTGACTTTGCATAAATACTTAACAGAGTAGCAGCAGCGTAAAAGGATGGGGTGGGGGGGCAGTGCAAATTGTCCGGGTAGCCATGATTAGCTGTTCAGGAGTCTTATGGCTTGGGGGTAGAAGCTGTTGAGAAGTCTTTTGGACCTAGACTTGGCACTCCGGTACCGCTTGCCGTGCGGTAGCAGAGAGAACAGTCTATGACTAGGGTGGCTGGAGTCTTTGACAATTTTGAGGGCCTTCCTCTGACACCGCCTGGTACAGAGGTCCTGGATGGCAGGAAGCTTTGCCCCAGTGATGTACTGGGCCGTACGCACTACCCTCTGTAGTGCCTTGCGGTCGGAGGCCAAGCAGTTGCCATACATGTTTCTACTGGTGTCTTCGCCCAAAACATTAGTGACCATTGCCCAGTTGTTTGTGTTAGAGATGTGAGAATACAAAAATCTAAGCCTCATCACAAAGAGGAATTTTAAAAACTTCAGTGAACAGGCTTTTTTACATTATCGTTATTTTAGTGATCTTCATTGTATTTCAGCAATCCCTGAACCTGATTCAGCTTTCAGCCTCTTTGCAGATGTCTTCAATACTATTGTGGATAATCATCCTCCCTTCAAAACATTAAGGGTTAAAGGTAAATCGAATGCCTGCTGGAGCAGCGCCTTTTTGGGGGGGGGGGGGGGGGGGGTACTGTCACACCAGCCTTTGCTTTGGCTCCCCCTCCTGTCCAGCTCAGGCGTTCGGCGTCGCCTGCCTTCTAGCTGCTGCCAAACCTGCTGCTGGCAAACGCCCTTCACTAACCATCTCCGGACTTGTCTCGTCATCATTACACACACCTGGTTCCAATCCCCACTCTATCAGTTTATTTGAACAGTGAGAGACAGAATAATAACAAAAAAATCCAGAAAAACGCATGTCAAAAATGTTATAAATTGATTAGCATTTTTATGAGGGAAATAAGTATTTGACCCCCTCTCAATCAGAAAGATTTCTGGCTCCCAGGTGTCTTTTATACAGGTAACGAGCTGAGATTAGGAGCACACTCATAAAGGGAGTGCTCCTAATCTCAGCTTGTTACCTGTATAAAAGACACCTGTCCACAGAAGCAATCAATCAATCAATCAGATTCCAAATTCTCCACCATGGCCAAGACCAAAGAGCTCTCCAAGGATGTCAGGGACAAGATTGTAGACCTACACAAGGCTGGAATGGGCTACAAGACCATCGCCAAGCAGCTTGGTGAGAAGGTGACAACAGTTGGTGCGATTATTCGCAAATGGAAGAAACACAAAATAACTGTAAATCTCCCTCGGCCTGGTGCTCCATGCAAGATCTCACCTCGTGGAGTTGCAATGATCATGAGAACGGTGAGGAATCAGCCCAGAACTACACGGGAGGATATTGTCAGTGATCTCAAGGCAGCTGGGACCATAGTCACCAAGAAAACAATTGGTAACACACTACGCCGTGAAGGATTCCCTCAGCCAGGGCATTGAAAATGGGTTGTGGGTGGGTATTCCAGCATGACAATGACCCAAAATACACGGCCAAGGCAACAAAGGAGTGGCTCAAGAAGAAGCACATTAAGGTCCTGGAGTGGCCTAGCCAGTCTCCAGACCTTAATCCCATAGAAAATCTGTGGAGGGAGCTGAAGGTTTGAGTTGCCAAACGTCAGCCTCGAAACCTTAATGACTTGGAGAAGATCTGCAAATAGGAGTGGGACAAAATCCCTCCTGAGATGTGTGCAAACCTGGTGGCCAACTACAAGAAATGTCTGACCTCTGTGATTGCCAACAAGGATTTTGCCACCAAGTACTAAATCATGTTTTGCAGAGGGGTCAAATAATTATTTCCCTCATTAAAATGCAAATCAATTTCTAACATTTTTGACATGCGTTTTTCTGGATTTTTGTTGTTGTCATTCTGTCTCTCACTGTTCAAATAAACCTACCATTAAAATTATAGACTGATCATGTCTTTGTCAGTGGGCAAACATACAAAATCAGTAGGGGATCAAATACTTTTTTCCCTCACTGTATATATACTCCCTCTGTAATTTGTCTTTGTCGGTCATTTCCTGAGTACTTTATATTTTGCATTGTGGGTTTCGTCCCTCTTTAAGCTATGGTGCTTTAATAAATTCAGTAGTTCTAAACCTGCGACTGCCTACTCCTCTCTACACTTGTGACAGGCATTCAGGCCAAAGAGTTCAATCTTGGTTTCATCAGACCAGAGAATATTGTTTCTTATGGTCTGAGAGTCTTTAGGTGCCTCTTGGCAAACTCCAAGTGGGCTGTCATGTGCCTTTTACTGAGGAGAGGCTTCCGTCTGGCTACTCTACCATAAAAGCCTGATTGGTGGAGTGCTGCAGAGATGGTTGTCTTTCTGGAAGGTTCTTCCATCTCCACAGAGGATCTCTGGAGCTCTGTCAGAGTGACCATCGGGTTCTTGGTCACCTCCCTGACTAAGTCCCTTCTCCCCCGATTGCTCAGTTTGGCCGGGCGGCCAGCTCTAGGAAGAGTCTTGGTGGTTCCGAACTTCTTCCATTTAAGAATGATGCAGGCCACTGTGTTCTTGGGGACCTACAATGCTGCAGACATTTTTTGGTACTCTTCCCCAGATCTGTGCCTCGACACAATCCTGTGTCTGAGCTCTACGGACAATTCATTCAACCTCATGGCTTGGTTTTTGCTCTGTCATGCATTGTCAACTGTCAACCTTATATAGACAGATGTGTGCCTTGCCAAATCATGTCCAATCAATTGAATTGACCACAAGTGGACTCCAATCACGGGGGTATGAAAAATTTATGCACTCACTAATTGGAAGTCGCTCTGGATAAGAGCATCTGCTAAATGACTAAAATGTCAATTGGATCACAAAAAAAAAAAAATGTCAATCAAGTTGTTGAAACATCTCAAGGATGATCAATTGAAACAAGATGCACCTGAGCTCAATTTCGAGTCTCATAGCAAAGGGTTTGAATACGTATATAAATAAGGTATTTCTATTTTTTATTTTGAATACATTTGAAAAAAAATTACAATCCTGTTTTTGCTTTGTCATTATGGGGTATTGTGTGTAGATTTATGAGGAAATTGTTTTATTTTATCCATTTTAGAATAAGGCTGTAACGTAACAAAATGTGGAAAAAGTCAAGCGGTCTGAATACTTTCAGAATGCACTGTAGATCTTAATATGTCTTCCCTGTCAAAATAAAGGTTAAATAAAATAAAATAAAAAATGTAAACAATGTAGAGGATAGCCAGACGTGTGTAGGTGGAGGAGGAGAGTCCAGACTGTCCCCCAAGTCTAGAGCTTCTGCTGATTGGGTCAGGGAAGAGGTCAGAGTAGTCAGCCTGGAACAGCCTACAACCATTATCCGAACAAACCATCAGACTTATCTCACATGCAGACCCATCAATGTGCATGAACAGACTGGCCAGCCAGGATCCTTTAGGGGTGGCAGAGACCTACCTCAATTCACATGCAGCCAAATGCACTATCTGAGAGAAATGTGTAGTTGAATTGGATTGTTACGCCATTGGTTTTGGGTGACCGGCTGTGACATGAGAGGCGATATCCTGAGCGTATATGATGCATCTAATGGTGATACAGGACACAGTGGGCCTATAGGAGGGGATCATTTATGTATGAGCCAAGGTACTTAGACGAGGCTAAGTATGGATCAACTAGATTTGCTCATTGAGGCTCCGAGGTAAGATGTTGTTGAAATATTTTGTGTCATCCTCTGTGACCACCAACAACGTACACAGTTAAACGCTTAGATAAGCCGCACTCTTAGTTTTCAGTGTGATGTTTTTCCTGAGCCTCCTTATGGTTCAGTGCCATATGACCCAGGGCTCCGGGCGCCTGCTCTCCCTCCACGGCCTAGCTTACTTCCACCACAGCGGAGACGGACGCTGCCTTTAACCCCCCTTACCCCCTCCCCTCCAAACCCCTCGTAAGGCCTCCCTGAGGGTACCCCAGGACCCACATGAGTCTCTGCCTCTCTTCTCCTCTAGTCTCCTCCACCTCTCCACTTCTCTGTGTCTCCTCTCCTCCTCCAGGCATTGGAGGGACATGGACGCTGCTCTCTTCTGCGTCCTAAGTAACCTTTAAGTGTTGGCAGGATGTGGAGTGATAGCACAAATGAGCGTGTTGTTGTTGTGTGGCTGCGGCAGTAGCAGCGCTGCCTGGACAGAGTTAGTCATCTCAGGGGATTGTCCCTGAGCCAAAGTGACTTGCAGATGGTGTGGACAGTGGAGGAGAGGAGTGTTCGCTAGCATCGAGGTATGAACGGAAAGGAGAGGTCAACACGGAGGAAGGGGACATATCATGTCTATGAGGGCACATTTAGGAGACACATTCTTGTGTTTTTAAGCCCTGTAGGCCATAGGGATAGTACACAGAGGCTGCTTGACTGTGTTAGGGTGTTAGGGTCCTTTTTTTAGAGAAAGAGTAGAGTGGAATGTTATAAACTTACACTGAATGCTAGTCAACGTCCTCTCATAGGTATGTGCCTTTCTCATACAGTCATACATACTGTACATGTGAAAAGAAAGTAATATACATTTTCCCTCTTATATTAGCTCTATGTCCCCCTATAAAATATTTCCATGTTTTGTGGATGATTGATATTAACATTGCCTCTCTCAACCTCCCACTCTCCCCCTTCCCTCCCCCTCCTCAGCCTATAGGTCCTTGCCCACTGGGCACATACGTCAGTTCAACGTCAAGTTTTGATTTACATTTGGTTGAGTTGTCAAGTAATGTGAATTTAATGTGAAATCAACCCAAAATTTCACCCTGTCATTGGATTTAGGTTAAAAGTTGATTGAAAAAAAGACTAAATTCCCTTACGTTGATTATGTTTTGTAAATCCAAACAGTTTCCCACATTGATTCAACGTCATCACGTTGAGTTGTTTGTTTGAAATGACGTGGAAACAACCAGTGTGAGTCTGTATCTACAGAAGTGTTTTTGTAGTCTTAATGGTTTTCCCTCCAACATAAGTAATACAGTAATGGTTGTGGATTAAATGAATGCTGCTCTCTCATAGCCAGAACAGGCATCATTAAGAGCTCTTTATTATCTAATCACCCTGCGCTAGACAATAGACTTGGAGGAGTCTTGTACAAGATATTCAATATCCTTTTGAAAACAGTAAGGTTGATCAACATATGAAATGAGAAATTGTTTATGTAAGAAATGGCTTCCGAAAAATAATCTGAAAGCGGTCAGATGTAGCTGTTAGGTGAAGTATTTCAGGGGAGCATGTCTTCTCCATTTCTCCTCTCCACTCCTTCTCTGACTAGCAGCCTCTGTTGGGTCTCAGCTTTAAAGCCACACAGCTGCCATCTCCCAATGATCTCCCAATGGGAAGAGGCTGTAGGACAGCGGCCCTGTGCGTCCATGTTACAGTATGTGAGGCCACTCCTCTCCTGTCTGCTGTCAATCACACATCAACTGTCCATCAACCATTGACACGGTGAGGACGAGACAAGATGAGACCACTGGAGACAGACGCACCACTGTCATATCATCTTGTTATTTTATCATCCTGTCCGTCCCCCTGTTCGGTGGTGATTAGAGATCATTCAGGAAGTTTAGCACACGGCCGTGATGTGTGAAAGAGTGACAGGACCGTCTACCCATCGCGCCATGTGTTCTCTCCCCTGCTGCCCCCGCTGCCTTCGCTGCCCTCTCCCTCTGCCCTAACAGGGCCCAAACACCAGCCACCACCCACGGCACTTAACTGATAACACTGTTCTGAGACTGGGGTGGGTTCTGTTAATGTGTGTCTTAGACTTAGATACATAGATAAAACATTATTATAGATATTATATTATTGACTTATGCTGATGTTTGGTTGCAATGGTCAGTGATCAATATTTTAGGGTACAATGTTGATACATTGTTTGTTCACTAAAGCCTGAACCAAGGAGATGTGGTACCCTATTAAAAGCTGTGTATTCTTTGTTCTTTCTAGGATGTCTACCACTGACTCCAACAATGTGACTAAGTAAACAACGACGGGAATCATCCAGGGCAGGGCTTTGCACAACACATCTCTGAATGTGTCAAAAAATTAGGCCTTGCACATTTGGAGAAAGGCAGGTCGCCTAAATTGTTAATTCTTAAGCCTCTGAGAGGGGGTGTTGGAGGGGGGGACGGAGGATGGGGAAGGGGACGGAGACTCCTTGCGGGCATGACTGCAGTAATGATTTACTAAATGTCAAATGAACAGCAGCGAGGAGTAAAAACCAGGCCTCTTGGCTGGGAGCTTTTTTAGCATTTCACGCCCTGATTGTGAGACTCCCTCTTATGTTGGCCACACGTCATCACAGGATATCTTAAGAAGCTGCGTGGGGAGTGAAATGGTCAGTGTTCATAAAACACGTGCACATGTACACACACATGCATGAACGCACGCACACATTTATATTACAAGTTACTATCTCCATTATGCCTTTACTTGCAAGGGAGACTCACGACAGCAGACTTCCTTGTAGATTATTTTTCATGGCTTTTTACAACTTAATTTTAGGCAGCAGCTACTGAACGACGGACCCTGAGCTGACAGTTTTTGAGGAGGAAAGAGCAGAAAACATCTGTGGCAATAATAGCTTTTCTGAGCTTGTTCTTGTGGTGTATCCAGCCAGTGTGGTGGTCTCTGGGGTGGCCATCACAGCTCTGACAGGCTGATGTGGGCTGAGAGGATGCCATATCTGCCACTGGGTGAGCCTCATCTCTCAGTTCCTAGGAGACCTGGGGAAGAGCCACCACTCTCTACATCACCACATGGCTCCCATTGCCTAATCACTCTCAACCTCTCCCCTCTCGCTCAGCCCCCTCGCGTTCACACTCTGTCCCCTCACCATCATTTATTTATTCATCTCTTCTTCATGTGTTTTTCTCTGCACTTTGATCCCCCCCTTTCCTGATGATAGACCCAGATTTCACTTTTAAGGCCTGGAGTAACCAATAAGCATATAGATGAAAAAGACAAGATGGCTTCCTTTCAGCGTCCTTTCTACTGACGTCACTGCTCACGTCTCACCAATGACACCTCATCTTCTCGTGCACATACACTCTCATCAGACTCACCTGTGTTGACTGGGAAGTGTTGACCCCGGTGCTAAGAATAAAGGACAGAGGAATTGTTGACAACGGCAACGTGGATATGGTAATGTAGGTCATCAGTGTGGCACATGCAGAGGATGAGGGGAGGGGGGCAGCGGTGACATGATTGGGTGAGGGAGTGATGAGGGGTGATGGGGGATGATGAATGGTGAGGGGGGTCGAGGGTAAGCGGTGGCAGGGGGTGAGAGAGGTCGGGGGGGCACGGGGGACTCGTGCCCCTCCCCCTCCCTCTCCCTCTCTCTCTCCTCACAGGACAGGCTGTCAAAGAGTAGACAGCACTCACAACAGTTCAGCTTGTTGTCATCGCCGACCTCTCCCGATGTGCCCCGACAGCTTATTAGGGGCGTGGGCCCAGGCCACCCAAAGAACAAGCCTGGTGGGTAATGTACCAGCAAATTCCATTAGCACTACCAGGACAGGGATGCACTGTAGTGGCTCTGCTGCTGCCACTGTGGGGCCACCGTGTATAATGTATCTACTGTACATCTTCATTTAGCTCACTGCAAAGTGAAGATGTACTCCTTACTGTATGGCTGCCGTTTTTGCTCCGACCCAGCTTAGCTATTTTGTGATTATTTTGTCATTGTAAATATGGTATTGTAACCACAAGAGGTTGGTGGCACCTTAATTGGGGAGAACGGGCTCATGGTAATGACTGGAGCAGAATCAGTGGAATGGTATCAACAACATAAAACACATGGTTTCCAGGTGTTTGATGCTATTCCATTTGCTCCGTTCCGGCCATTATTATGAGCCGTCCTTCCCTCAGCAGCCTCCATGGATTGGAACTGATTTTTCAAAAATATTTCCTGTATCTATAGTATTCTTACTTACTTACTTACTTTATTGTGTATTTCATAATTCTTATTCTTATTTTTCATGTTTTTTTCTAGTTATACATTGTTATTGATTACTGCGTTGTTGGGTTTTGAGTTTACAAGAAAGGCATTTCAATCTACTTGTGCATGTGACATTAAAATGTTAAACTTGTCTGTACTCATACCCAGGGAGGGAGACAGCATGGATGAATCTCCAGTGGCAAGTATCAAGATCATTAATCAATACTGTTTGTGCATTTTAAAATAAATAACATAGTTACAAATGCATAACAGCAAGCAACCCCAGCTGAAACCCCTAATGAGCAAACAGAGTTGATAAAAAGGAAACACTCATGGGATGAGCTTCATCCACTATGGTGTTTGTTTGATATTATTGTATTATTTTTTTATTTTTTTTATGTAATGACAAAAGCCACCTCCATAGTGTCAGTTGAAAATCTCCAGTCATTCTCACTAACACATCTCTCTCTATCCCTCTGTCACTGCCTGTCCCTGACCTGTGATTCTGCAGCATAGAGTCAGATCTCAGGGCTATTATAAAGAAAGTCACAGGCAGACAAGAGGAGTGGTGGTTCTAGCCCAGGCTGTCTTACTCAGGCAGGGCAGCCAGTCTCTGGACTGAGCCACTGGAGCCCCAATTAGCGTTAGCCCCAAGTGAACCCGGCGTGTCAGCAGTCCTTGGAGTAGCTAGCTCCATGCCAGGCTCCAGCCTCAGCACTTTCAACGCCGTCACCCTGCATTGGGTGGGCAGATCTGGGCCGCGTCTACTTTAAACACGTTGTCATCTATGGCCCTCAGGGCCCGTGCTGATTGGGTAGCGTCGCCGAATCGACGGCTGGCGTGTGAGCCACCAGAATGTCCCCAGCCACCATGCACCCCCCCCCCAGCCTCGTACACACATACACACTCATCACCCTCCCCTACTATAAAAGTGCTTTTGACCCCTCTGGCCTCATCAAGCCTAGATTGGGAGTTAGGGCCTACACACACAAACACAGACACAAATGCCAGCTTTGCTTGGAGTCCCAGTGTAGTTGTCATGGTAACAGGGCTCATTCTTTCGAAGTCCCCTCTAACTCATGTTAGTATGTAGTCAGATCCATCAGGGTAGGAAGGGAGTGGTAGGATGGAGGGGTCAGTGGAGGGGAGAGAGTGGTCTGGTGAAGAGGGTGATCAAGGTCAAGGTTGTCTGTTATATACTTGGCTGGTAAAAGAGGGAGTCAAATGGCATATGTTTCCTGTTGGGAAATCTTAAGTATGTGATGATTTTATTTTTTCATTGTATTCACAAGAATGTTCCTGGATTTATGTGTATTATTGTTATTATATTTGCAATAAAAATGAGTGTCGAATTTGGTTAAAAAAAAAAAAAAAAAGAAACAAACAAAAATATAAGATGAGTAACTCCAAAATACCCCCTTAAAAAAGTTTAGGAATCAATGGGTCAAGGGTAACTTTTCAAACTGATCTAGGTTGGAGTCACTGCCCTCAGGTTGTAAAATCCACCCTCTTCCTATCAGGCCCTCTCACAAATCTGACATTCTGAATATCAAAAAGTGTTGACATCATACAGACACATGAGTTTCAACATGGTATAATAGGTGTACAGGTCCAATGTATCTGAACCACAGACCATGTGTACTGTTGCATAGCTCACCATAAAAGAATCAGCAGGGAGTTGTGCCTTTGTGCGTTTCTTATCTTGATTTCAGTTCAAAGTTATAGACAGGTGTTTCCTATTAGGGTTTTGGTGGGAGGAGGGCTTTGATTATAATGCCCCTTAACAACTGTAGCAGAAAAACAGAGCCACTGTCCAGAGCTAGGGCTGTGTTCACACAGGGAGTTAGATTTCATCCAGATAGGGGCAGAGATAGAGGAGGGCAAAACATATGTTCAGAGGGCCAGGAACAAAAGCAGTGACATGTTAGCCTTTTCACAGAGATGACCTTTCCGCAGCTTCTACCCAGCGCTGCCTGCCACTGTCCTTTTGTCTGCCAGCAAGCCCCGGGCCTGGCTCAACCCAAGCGCTAGAATTTCTCCTCATCTCCCCAAATCTCCCTTGACTAAATGTCAGGATTACACATTTCTCTGCTCGCGCTGAAGGCTTTAATTATCACTAGTGTGTGTGTGTGCGTGTGCGTGTCTGTGTGTGTGTGTGTGTGTGGACTGTGTGTGTGTGTGTGTGTATGCGTATATATTTGTGCGTGTGTGTGAGCATAAGCATTTCCTCTCCGTTTACCCTTGTCCCCAGCACATTTCTCTACTCGATGTCCCTCTCACTCCAGGCGAGGTAAAGGGCTGACAGGGAGAGGAAGCGCAAGAGGGGTGTGAGAGGGACACGGGAGAGAAAAGGTGAGAAGAAGACAGAGAATCAACCTTAAGAGTGACAACCGATCTGCTAATGTGCAAAACAGCTGATGTGCCCACACACCACAGGCTCACATTGAGACCGCTTAGGCCACCAGTGGGGAATTCATACAGATGCCATCATTAATCACATCCTCCAAGGCTTTTCAAACAACACATCCAGGACAATGGAGTTTAGCTTTTCATTAAATATTGCAAGATGAAATCGTTTGTTAAGGCTGCTCCTTAGACAAAAGTCACACAGCTCTCCTGCGTTCCTTCCGTCATGACAGCTGTTATTGTGTGGTTCTTTGTGTCTGAGCAACCTCCCAAGATTCTATGACCAGTCTATACTCACCCTGCTAGCTATAATAGGCCATGTGCTGTGACTGCAACATGCATCTGTCCTTAGACAAACTCCAGACCTTGGTCCAACTGCATGCTCTCAGGTACTCCATAGTCACTTCACCTTGACTCCATGTTTCACAGTAGCTATAACGTCTCTATTGAAGGCTTAACACTTATTTTTCTTAAAACTGCATTGTTGGTTAAAGGCTTGTAAGTAAGAATTTCACGGCAACGTCTACACCTGTTGTATTCGGCACATGTGGCAAATAAAAAATTGATTTGATTTGATTTGATTTGCCTTTTCCCATAATGGAGCGTGTGGCCTATATACACTACCGTGGTAGGTTTGGGGTCACTTAGAAATGTTATTGTTTTCGAAAGAAAAGCAATTTTTTTGTCCATTAAAATAACATCAAATTGATCGGAAATACAGTGTAGATTTTGTTAATGTTGTAGATGGCTATTGTAGCTGGAAACGGCTGATTTTTTATGGAATATCTACATAGGCGTACAGAGGCCCATTATCAGCAACCATTAGTCCTGTGTTCCAATGGCACGTTGTGTTTGCTAATCCAAGTTTATCATTTTAAAAGGCTAATCGATCATTAGAAAACCCTTTTGCAATTATGTTAGCCCAGCTGAAAACTGTTGTGCTGATTAAAGCAGCAATAAAACTGGCCTTCTTGAGACTGGTTGAGTATCTGGAGCATCAGCAATTGTGGGTTCGATTTCAGGCTCAAAATGGCCAGAAACAAATTACTTTCTTCTGAAACTCTTCAGTCTATCCTTGTTCTGAGAAATGAAGGCTATTCTATGTGAGAAATTGCCAAGAAACTGAAGATCTTGTACAACGCTGTGTAATACTCCCTTCACAGAACAGCGCAAACTGTCTCTAACCAGAATAGAAAGAGGAGTGGGAGGCCCCGGTGCACAACTGAGCAAGAATGAGAAATACATTTGAGTGTCTAGTTTGAGAAACAGATGCCTCACAGGTCCTCAACTGGCAGCTTCATTAAATAGTACCCCCAAAACACCAGTCTCAACGTCAACAGTGAAGAGGCGACTCCGGGATGCTGACTTTCTAGGCAGAGTTGCAAAGAAAAAGCCATATCTCAGACTGGCCAATAAAAATAAAAGATTGAGATGGGCAGTCTGAGATATGGCTGCAGATAATGGGCCTCTGTTCGCCTAAGTAGATATTCCATTAAAAATCAGCCATTTCCAGCTACAATAGCCATTTACAACATTAACAATGTCTACACTGTATTTCTGATCAATTTGATGTTATTTTAATGGACAAAAAAATTGCTTTTCTTTCGAAAACAAGGACATTTCTAAGTGACCCCAAACGTTTGAATGGTAGTGTACCTGCTTCAGCTATTATCCCAGTGTAGTTGATGACTAGCCAGCCATCTGTAGCTAAAGCTAAAGCTACTGTCTCAAAAGAGCATTATGGCCCCACATACAATTCAAAAGCAACTAAAACCCAAAAGGTTTTGTTAATGTGGCACCATAAACTAACCACTATACACCCCTTACCTCCCCCACCCCACTCTGAACCCCCCAACCCCACACACCCTCCATGTGGCTCCAATGGTTCACTCCAGGGAAGTTAGGGGATTTCCATATTCCATCAAGGGCACCCACAACCACCACACACCAGTCACACACTCCTACCATACACTTGTTTTATGCTTGGGCTCATTAATTAGTCTCATACCGTAAGTGTATCATTATCTTCTGCTATTAGTTGATCTAATTCTATGCCCTGCCCATTGGCACTCCTTACTGCCCCAAGGTTATGACCTTAACGTTGCACACACACAAAACCCCAAACCATCCCCAAGTGAATGTGACAAAGCATGCCACACACAGACATGGCAAGGAGTCTTCGCCACATCAAGCTTGTCCATGTTAAAAGCTCCCACTCAACATCTAACAAAGACTTAACGACGGACAAGGGGACAGGGGCAGAAGTAACCCTATCTCAGGCTGGGTGGAAGCACACCACATTGTTAAGCCAGCCAGTCCCTGGTCAGAGCTGCCCTTCTTGTCAGAGCTGGCAGTCACCCAGTCCCACATGACCAAGCGCGCTGGACAGGTTCTGAACTGGTTTCCTCACTCCAGGGTAGTCTGTAACGAAACCCCGCGTCGCCTTTAATTAAGGCCGGCGCCCGGGTGGAGGCATAATGAGCTGATGAATAATTAGAATTGGAGGAAATTGTGCAGCCATGGTGGCAAATCTGGAGGGACAAGTGCTGAAAACAAGGCGAGCGGCATTAAGTCCACAGTCACTCAAATCTGTGAACTTGGCCAGGGGCGTTAACACTAGGCCTGTGTGAAAAGGGGAAAAAACTCTAAGGACTGGTGGCGGGCCGGTCTTTTGTGACCCTGTAGGGCAGATTAAAAAGATAGATAAGACGCTGGTGATAAATGAATCCATAAATTGTCGGCGATTAAACTAAATCCCTCGTCTTTGGCCTGGAGTTGGGAGAATCATGTGCAGGTTGAGTCCCAGCGTCTGTCAGGATTGATTGACAGTTAAATTGTTTGAGGAAATGTAGCTGTACCCTTTGTTTTAGCTTCACAGACTAGTCCATAGTATTGTAAGGAGCCACTGCTTTTCAATCATGATTTCCTGAAACATCAGCTTCAGCAAGTACAGTTAACTGACAAAATAAAGGAGACGCCAACATAATAGGGCATAGATTCTACAAGTGTCTGGAACTCTATTGGGGGGATGCGACACCATTCTTACATTTTACAATTTAGTCATTTAGCAGACGCTCTTATCCAGAGCGACTTACAGTTAGTGAGTGCATACATTATTATAATTTTTTTTTTATACCCCCCATGGGAATCAAACCCACAACCCTGGCGTTGCAAACGCCATGCTCTACCAACTGAGCTACATCCCTGCTGGCCATTCCCTCCCCTACCCTGGACGACGCTGGGACAATTGTGCGCCGCCCCATGGGTCTCCCAGTCGCGGCCGGCTACGACAGAGCCTGGATTCGAACCAGGATCTCTAGTGGCACAGCTAGCACTGCAAAGCAGTGCCTTAGACCACTGCGCCACTCGGGAGGCCATTCTTCCACAAGAAATTCCATCATTTGATTTTTTGTTGATGGCATTAGAAAACGCTGTCTCAGGCGCCTCTCCAGAATCTCCCATAAGTGTTAAATTGGGTTGAGATCTGGTGACTGAGACGTCCATGGCATATGGTTTACACTGTTTTCATGCTCATCAAACCATTCAGTGACCACTCATGCCCTGTGGATGGGGGCATTGTCATCCTATGGGGGCCTAGCCATGGTAGCCAAAATAATGGCCTGCCCAGCATTTTTATACATGTCTCTAAGAATTATGGGATGTTAATTGATTAATTAACTCAGGAACCACACCTATGTGGAAGTACCTGCTTTGAATATACTTTGTATCCCTCATTTACTCAAAAGTTTCCATTATCTTGGCAGTTACCTATACATTTTAGGCTAAAATTGTAATTACCTGGTTGACGTGTATTTGTCTCGTATTGGTCATGTGATTTACAGTGTATAATACGCCATACAGTGAGTCATGTACTGTACCTTTTGCAACATGTGAGTAACGAAAAGGAACAATGTGATTCATCAGTGGAACATTACGAGGTGTCTGTAATGATGCTGAGGAGGTGTTAGCATGATAGCATCTCAGCGACACTTTTGGTCATTATCATGGGGGTTATGGGGGTTGGGAGGGAGGGAGGGGGGCGACAACTCTCCTGGGGCGTGTGGGTGGGTAGGTTTAGGGCAGTGGAGGGGGGTGGGGAGGACGACCCCGGCGGGACCCATGGGAGGACCAGGCCCCTAAGATCCGCTGACAGCCAAAATGGAGGATCTCTAATTAGTCCTGGCCTTCCCCAGTCACCAAGGTTGTTCACTTCCCTGGGTTATTTAACACTGTGCCCGCTCTTGCTCTTTTCTCTGCCAGCTGTGGCACTTTGTCTGGCGGAGTGGCAACACGCCTCATACGGGCATGAAGAAGAAACAACAAGGTGTGACTTGTTTGTTTTGTTGTATTGCATTTTTGTCACTGCTGACATATGTGTCTTCATGAAAGAGCTAGACTGTATGTACAATGGGCCTTATGACCCCTCTTTCATGGGAACAGAGTGTAATGCTTTCAGACTGGCCTTATCTGCTAATAGTACAATGGCTGACTTTCCTGTTCACTACAGTTATCGCTCTGCCCTTGACAGTGGCTCTCTCATCTCAGCTGTATTAGGTTGAAAATGCAAGCTGTTGGCAGGGAAATGGCGCATGTGAAAGCTGCCATGTGAAATAAGTTTTATAATATAGGAAAGAATTCATGCCCCATGATTTGTTTTATATAACAAATGCTAAAATGTTCAATCTCTCAGAGACTAGGTTGCATTCAAGGAAGCATTCATATAATGAACTTTCATCACAAAGATGATAAGTCTGCCTGTGCACAGGGAAAACATCATTTAGAAAATTGGATGAATGCAACCTATGGTCTACGGTTAGCTTTGTGTGTCTTAAAAACAACCCCAAGTCTTCTTTCTTCAACATAATCATCTTTGTTGTCTTCCTCCCTATGCTTCTCTCCCCATTATTTCCCTCAATTTCCCAAAGCTTTTATCAATGTGCATCCCCATAAGGATGGCCTATTTGTCTTAGATTATACTCTTATTACACAATTACAGAAATGCAAAACATGCGGTTAAAATAATAAGCAGTCATTGTGCAATGTGAAGCAGAAAACTGGACCAAATCATGCAACGATAAATACGACTTTTCCCCTTCCAAATCTTCCAACTCATTAGAACTTAAAGCTGCATTCATCATTTTGATAAGCATCCGCATGCGGTCAATATGGGCCGGGATGCAGCAGAATGAAGCAGAAGCTCGTTAGGCCACCTATTAGAACATTTAGAGAGTATTTTTAATAGAAACATGCCTCAGAGCTGATCGCTGCTTCAAAAAGAGGAGCTTTTCTTTCCGTGCAGCATGTCATATCATTAACCGCACGAGGAGGAGTGCAGAGTGTCTCACTCCCTACTTCCCGTCCTTTTCCACATACATTAGTGTCCCCATGTCACATTTAATGTGTAGCGGAAGGGAAAATGAGTTGGTTCCCTAGCTGAATGTGGGTGTAGGGTACAAAAGTGGAGCCTTGGGCCATCAGAGCAACGCACAACCGTGGCATTAATGTTGATGAGTACTGATCACAGACTCTGGTCATTAGACTAATAAGATTGTATTCAAATTAACCAGGGATGTTTTCCCTTTCTCTTTTTTACCCTCCCTCCTCCTATCTTTTCTGATAATGCATGGGAAAACAGGGAGTTGTATTTCAGTAAGAGGGCCTCTGCCATATTCCGTTAACGATATAACTAATTAAATTAGGCGCTCCTTTCTAATGAATATTTATTTATCCTCCGTCAAGTGGAAGAATCTGTGTTTTGTGTGCTTTACATGTTAACCTTTTTCCCCAAAAAATTGTCATTATAGTATTTACTGATTATATCAGGGAAGGAGGATTATGTGTATTTTCAACCTGGTCTCAGAGCGTTTCGTATTATTCTGTATGTAAATCCAAGCCCCACCGTTTATATAATATGATATGTTATGTTTTGTATGGTATGTATTAATTTGTGGATGTCCATCACCCATTTTCTATGATATGTTACGAATTACAATTTGTATTATAAGTTACAAATTTGCAAAACGTACAATATGTTACACATTTTCCAAATGTACTATATGTTACAAATTTCCTAAAGGTATGATATGTTATGAATTCTAGCTAGGTGGCTAATGTTAGCTTGCTGGCTAACGTTAGTTAGGCTAGGGGTTAGGGTTAGGGGTTAGGGTTAAGGTTAGGGTTAAGTTTAGGAGTTAGGTTAAAGGTTTAAGTTAGAGTTAGGGGAAGGGTTAGCTAAAAGGGTTAAGGTTAGGGTTAGGTTAGGGGAAGGGTTAGCTAACATGCTAAGTAGTTGGAAAGTAGCTAAAACTTAGTAATTAGTTGAAAAGTTGCTAATTAGCTAAAATTGTCTGTAATGGGATTTGAACTCACAACATTTCGGTTGCTAAACGTTCATGTTATACGCTCAACCATCCACCCCGACCAACCACCCTACTTTCGTTTTTGCCTTAAGTAACTATCTGTCTTATGTAACCATACCAAACATAACATACTCATTTTTGTGTCCCAGATTTACATTTACTATGTTACGTCTTGTCTGTCAGACCAGGCTGGTATTTTAAATGGCAAACCACTATTTAAACCTTAAAACTAAACAAATTATAACATGAAAAGGGTACTCAGAGAGGGTGAATGCTCTAATTTTGTGAAAGTATTTGTGATTTTTTTATTCGTATTATTGAGTATGAAAATGTTTTGGTTAGCCCTGAAAGTCTCACCATTGATTTTCCCTTTATCTCTTCTCCGTTCTTCTTTTTTCTCTTTGCCATCTACTGTCCTGGCAATTTTAAGACTTAGTAAGTCAAATTTACCATAGAAGCTGTAAAAAGTAATGTAATCTTATTGTACATACCACGATGACTCTTAAGTGTGTGCATTCTAATCTATGACTATTTCTATGGTTTAACTGCTTCATTCAGCATCTACTTGTCACGAACATCGGATATAGAGGACCAAGGCGCAGCGTGGAAGGTGAACATACTTATTTATTAAATGATACACGAACAAAACAACAAATCGATACGTGACGTCCACAGGTGCAAACCACAAACCAACACGGAACAAGATCCCACAAACACTGTGGGAAAACCACCTGACTAAATATGGTTCCCAATCAGAGACAACCAGCAACAGCTGATACTCGTTGCCTCTGATTGAGAACCACTCTGGCCAACATAGATATACAAACTAGACTAGACACAACGAGCACAAAACATAAACTCTACACACCCTGGCTCAACTTAAAAGAGTCCCTAGAGCCAGGGCGTGACAGTACCCCCCCTAAAGGCGCAGACTGCGACCGCGCCTAAACATCACCGAACAGGGGAGGGCTGGGTGGGCATTCCTCCTCGGAGGCGATTCCGGCTCCGGGCTTGACCACCACCCTCTACTAACCCCCCCGTAGTGCCCCTGGTCTGGTCTAGCCCCACTGGCTGGAGCTGGACTGGACTTTGGTGGAGCGGATTGCTCAGGCTCCGGTGTGGAGCAGCTGACCAGGCACCGGTGAAACGGGCACGGGCTGGCGATGGGCACCACAGGTTTGGTGCGGGGAGCAGGAACAGGCCGGGCCGGGCTGGCGACGCGCACCATTGGCTTGGTGCGGGGAGCAGGAACAGGCCGGGCCGGGCTGGCGATGCTCACCACAGGTTTGGTGCGGGGAGCAGGAACGGGCCGGGCCGGGCTGGCGACGCGCACCATTGGCTTGGTGCGGGGAGTAGGAACAGGCCGGGCCGGGCTGGCGACGCGCACCATAGGCTTGGTGCGAGGGGCAGGAACAGGCCGGGCCGGGCTGGCGACGCGCACCATAGGCTTGGCGCGATGGACAGGAACAGGCCGGACCGTACTGGGAACACACACCACTGGCCTTACACGGGGATCAGGAACGGGCCGGACCGGACTGGCAACACACTTCAGTACCTCTCGCCGTGCCTCTACATTTTCCTTCCCTCTATACACCAATGGCTCCCGTAACCCGGTGGCCTTCTCTCCTCGTCCACCAACTCGCCCCTTATCTGCCTCCAGTGGCCCCGTCGTCCCTGCCATGTGCCCCCCCCCTAAAAATGTATTGGGGGTGCCCCTCGCCTGTCCGACGACTGCCCGGTTGGCGCCGCTTCTCCTCTCCTGCCTGGGCACGCTGCTTGGTCCTGTATGGGGTGGGATCTTCTGTCACAAACGTCGGATATAGAGGACCAAGGCGCAGCGTGGAAGGTGAACATACTTATTTATTAAATGATACACGAACAAAACAACAAATCGATACGTGACGTCCACAGGTGCAAAACACAAACCAACACGGAACAAGATCCCACAAACACTGTGGGAAAACCACCTGACTAAATATGGTTCCCAATCAGAGACAACCAGCAACAGCTGATACTCGTTGCCTCTGATTGAGAACCACTCTGGCCAACATAGATATTCAAACTAGACTAGACACAACGAGCACAAAACATAAACTCTACACACCCTGGCTCAACTTAAAATAGTCCTTAGAGCCAGGGCGTGACACTACTTCTCTACCACTCAATCAATGAGTTGTATCGACAACAGATAATGGAGTCATAGAAAAGAGAACATTCTCTGCTCATCTAGCTTATTAGAGGGCCACTTATGGCATGTGTCAAACACTTCCCATACCATTAGGCTGATCTGCAGTAAATCATACTGTATCCAATAAAAATGGAGGATGTTTGGAACTCATGCACTTACTGCACAAGTGTGTAAAGAAGTTTGAGAAACAGTATTGATCTGGAATACAGTGTGAGCTGTGTCAGTTTTACTGTGTGTGTCTGAGTGTCAACTACTACCTACTACACAATAGCAAACAGTCAATGTCAGACTTCTATTAAAGAGACAGCTTGTGAGATGATCGCTGTATTTCTCGCAATCCACCGATCCTTATTATCACTTGGAATGTTACCATGTGGTGTTTATCTCCACGTGGAGGCAGTGGAAAGGTCTCAGTGGTCTCTCTGTGTTTAGGATGTGCCTGCCCTACACAACTAGTGATCATCACAGACAGTACCTCTGGCAACACAGCGATCAACATGGTGCTTGCAGTGATAGGGCTCATGTCCATGTAAATGGCACGCTCTCTTCTTTTCTCTCTCAGAGGCTGTGAGTTGCTGCGGCTCACTCGCCTGGCCGGCCCCCGGGCCCTGGTATAATTTCTCCAGCAGTGACCCTGCCAGGCCTGACTGTGGACCCCAGCGACGGGGGAGCGATGGGGGAAGAGGAGCGGCTCCCTCCCCTCCTGACCTTGCTGGCCTGGCCTGCCCACTGGGGGACAGGGGAAAGGGAAGTGATGGGTCGTGACCCCAGCGGTGCACAGCGGCGGTCCACAGACGCTAACGTGGCCTGACGAGGGGCTATTGGAAACATATTCTCCAGGCCTGCGCAATTTACTGCTGCCCACCATGACCTGATGCAGCTGAACAGGAATGGGTGACCTTTTCCTGATGCTGAATTGTTCCACGGAGCAACACAGGATCACTGTTTACTCACCCTGGGCCCAGCCTCCAGGGAGGAGAAACGAGAGAGGTCTCCTTAGACCAGAGTGGTATGGACATAGTGGGCTCTCTCAGACTGACTGTCTCACTGGACTCTCTCTAGCGCTGTTGTATTAGAGTACTTTTGTCTAGTGCTGAGATCACAGTGGAGAGGAATGGAGAGAACAACTTTACCATGCCACTGAGCACAAAATCAAAGAATAGGAAATAAACTGTTTTAGCTATACTTTGTTAAAACATATATATTACCCAGTGCTTTGAATCAGTAGACTGGATAAAGTCGGACATAATGAAGCATTTGATGTGTCTATGCTTGAAATCATTTTGATATTAAGAGCTGTCCACAACAGTAGAAGACAGATACATATCATTGAGGAAAGGTTATTTCTTGAAGTCCCTGGCCTGTATTGTCATTTGTACTTTTGTTTGTTTGTTTGAAGGGTTCTCTGTTTTCATGTAAGGACAAGGAAGCTCTTCGTCAAAGGGAATGGATTCTCTGTGGGATGAACCACAGTCCTGTAATCTCCCATCTGGATACTGTAAATCAACTGTCTGTATACCCTCAACTCCACACACAGATTTACACTGCTAACAATTTATCACAGCAATGGCGTAATTTCAAAGACCAAAATGATAACCTCTTGGAAAGAGGAATCGGAGGCTGTGAGTTCTAGATTTATCTTCATTATGAACTATATTCCTGATACATGTGTACTCCATAACTCCTGGCTGATGTTTTATATAACTCCTGTTGCGTGAGAGACAACGGTATCATCTATTTCACACTGTTTCATAGTCCTCTGCTTCTGTAATGTATCTACGTCTCTCCTCATCTGTTGTCGAGCCCAAGGTAATTGCCTGGAACATTTGCAGGGGATGCAACCAGCAGAACAAGCCACTCCATTATTCTACAGAGACTCTCCTCACTATTCTCCTCCACATGTTTCATGGAAAGATTGAAGCGGTTCGCCCTTCGAGTTGGTCTACGACTGTTTTTCTTTCTATTCCCTGGGTAAAGTTCTAGGTCATGACTTAACGGTCCACGTCGCTCCATGCGCTGAGTCAGGACTTGAGTGTGAGGGTTTGTAGATTGACCCGTGGCGGCAGGGGAACAGACATCTAACATTCAGGTCAAGTGACAGGGAGTGCACAATAAGGTCAGCATCAGCGTGTCACCCTTCTAGAACTCTCAGGAGGTAAAGCGCCAGAACAGGCACATTTAAAATGCTTGCAGATGTGTCCAGCTCAATATTTCACTGACAAACAACAGGCACGTGCTGCACTTGATAGAGCCACCGGTCACTTCTAATCTGCATCTTACAGCCAGGAAGTTTGCCAACACATCCCAGGTGGAAGTATGAATGTAATGTTGAATATTTCTCAGTGTAATGTGTAGGCCTATCATCTGCTAAGGGAAAGGTTAGATTTATAGAGATTGTGTGGATTATCTATATACTGTGTAAGGTGGAGCAAATTGTAACATTTAACCATGCTACTTCTGCATATACTAGTTATCAAACATAACAAAATGTATTTACACTTTCAATAGAACACAAATATTCAGGTTTTCTGCCTTAGCCTAGGGGTATGATTATACCAACCCCTCGTGAGCTCTGCAAAGCACAAAGTCTGTTTCGAATAGTTTCTCTATCATCTAGATGACAACAGAAAAGAGGGCGTGATTCCAGGGTGGAAACTCTCACCTGCCCCCCTTCTCCCCCCCTTCTCTCCCCACTCTCTACCCCTTCTCTCCACCCTCCTCTCTCTGCATTTATATCCAGCAAGTAATTCTACCTGACCTAAAGGAGCTGTTGAAATGGATCTGAAGTGCAGGAATCTGAGCCTTCTCCTTTCAACTATGGAGGTGGCAGATCTTCTCCGGGCCATTACAGAGTGTCACCAACCTGGACTCAGGGATAGACATAACATAGTAAATGTAAATCCGGAAACACTTCAATTAGTATGATATGTTACATTTCGTATGGTATGTATTAATTTGTGGATGTTCATCATTGTCACGGTGTTAGAAATGGTGAGGTGTGGAATCAGGCGCAGAAGCAGATGTACAGTCCAACAAGACTTTACTAGCGAGTGCAAAATAATCCAAAAAAACGGCCAGAGGCCAACAGACACACACAGGCGTCAAAACGAGCGCACAAACACAGGGCGCAAAAACTCTCCTCAACCGAGGAGGAAGTAAATCGTAACTGGCGTACCGAAACACTGGTAACGCACAAACACCTGACACGAAACAATTACACACAACACTACACTAACAACAAGGAAACTAAATAGGGTGCTAAATGAGACATAACACAAGACAGGTGTGGCTAACAGACAAAACTAATCAAACAGGAAACATAGAACATGCAACGGTGGCAGCTAGAATTCCGGAGACGACGAACGCCGAAACCTGCCCGAACAAGGGAGAGAGGCAGCCTCGGCCGAAACCGTGACAGTACCCCCCCCTTGACGCGCGGCTCCAGACGTGCGCCGACTCCGGCCTTGGGGACGACCCGGAGGACGTGGAGCAGGGCGCGTCGGATACCCCCGATGGAATTCCGTCAGGAGCGACGGGTCCAAAATGTCTCTCCTCGGCACCCAGCACCGCTCCTCCGGACCGTACCCCTCCCACTCCACTAGATACTGAAGACCCCCCATCCGACGTCTCGAATCCAAGATGGACCTCACGGAGTACGCCGGTGCCCCCTCGATGTCCAATGGGGGCGGGGGAGTCTCCCCTATCTCATTTTCTTGGAGCGGGCCCGCTACCACCGGCCTGAGAAGGGACACATGGAACGAGGGGTTAATACACTTATACTCCACAGGTAGCTGTAATCTATAACATACCTCGTTCAACCTTCTCAGGACTTTAAATGGCCCTACAAACCGCCGACCCAGTTTCCGACAGGGCAGGCGGAGGGGCAGGTTTCTGGTAGAGAGCCAGACTCGATCACCAGGTGCGTACACCGGTCCCTCACTGCGGTGGAGATCAGCGCTCGCCTTCTGACGTCGGAGGGCCCGCTGCAGGTGGACGTGTGCAGCGTTCCAAGTCTCCTCCGAGCGCCGCGCCCACTCATCCACCGCAGGAGCCTCGATCTGGCTCTGCTGCCAGGGTGCCAGAACCGGCTGGTAACCTAACACACATTGAAATGGAGTCAGGTCAGTGGAGGAATGGCGTAGGGAATTCTGGGCCATCTCGGCCCAGGGAACGTACCTTGACCACTCCTCCGGCCGGTCCCGGCAGTATGTTCTGAGAAACCTACCCACATCCTGGTTTACGCGTTCCACCTGCCCATTACTCTCCGGGTGGTACCCCGAGGTGAGGCTCACCGAGACCCCCAACCGCTCCATAAACGCTCTCCAGACTCTGGAGGTGAATTGGGGACCCCGATCAGCCACAATGTCCTCGGGTACCCCGTAGTGCCGGAACACATGGGTGAACAGTGCCTCGGCAGTTTGTAGGGCAGTAGGAAGACCCGGCATGGGGAGCAAACGACAGGCCTTAGAGAACCGGTCCACAACGACCAGGATGGTAGTATTACCTTGGGAGAGGGGAAGGTCTGTTATAAAGTCCACAGAGAGGTGGGACCATGGTCGTTGTGGAACGGGCAGGGGTAGCAACTTACCCCTAGGCAGATGTCTAGGCGCCTTACACTGGGCGCACACCGAGCAGGAGGAAACATAAACCCTCACATCCCTTGCCAACGTGGGCCACCAGTACTTGGCACTAAGACAGTGCACTGTCCGGCCGATACCCGGATGTCCAGAGGAGGGTGACGTGTGAGCCCAATAGATCAATCGATCCCGAACCTCGAGCGGAACGTACTTCCGACCCTCCGGGCACTGTGGTGGACTAGGGTCGGTGCGTAACGCCCGCTCGAGTTCAGCATCGACCTCCCACACTACCGGTGCCACCAGACACGACTCAGGCAGTATGGGAGTGGGCTCCACGGACCTCTCCTCCGTGTCATACCGCCGAGACAGCGCATCTGCCTTACCATTCTGTGACCCAGGGATGTACGTGATCTTAAAAGTGAACCTGGTCAAGAACATACTCCATCTTGCCTGGCGAGGGTTCAGCCTCCTCGCCGCCCGGATGTACTCCAGGTTACGGTGGTCCGTCAAAATGAGGAAAGGGTGTTGAGCCCCCTCAAGCCAGTGCCTCCACACCTTTAGAGCCTGTACCACGGCTAACAGCTCCCTGTCCCCTACGTCATAGTTCCGCTCCGCCGGACTGAGCTTCTTAGAATAAAAAGCACAGGGGCGGAGTTTAGGTGGCGCGCCAGACCGTTGTGAAAGCACGGCTCCTAAACCGGCCTCTGACGCGTCCACCTCTACCTGGAACGGCAAAGAGGGATCCGGATGCGCCAGCACCGGGGCCGAGGTAAACAGGTCCTTCAGCCTCCCAAACGCCCTGTCCGCCTCGGCCGACCACTGCAGACGCACCGGACCCCCCTTCAAAAGAGACGTGATGGGAGCTGCCACCTGTCCAAAACCCCGGATAAACCTCCTGTAGTAATTTGCAAACCCCAAAAACTGCTGCACCTCCTTCACAGTGGTTGGTGTTTGCCAATTACGCACGGCCGACACCCGGTCTACCTCCATCTTCACCCCTGACGCAGACAACTGATAACCCAAAAAGGAGACCGACTCCTGGAAAAACAGACACTTCTCTGCCTTCACATACAGGTCGTGCTCCACCAGCCTCCGCAACACTCTACGCACCAGGGCCACATGCTCGACACGGGTAGGCGAGTACACGAGAATGTCATCAATGTACACAACCACCCCCTGCCCCTGCATGTCCCTGAAGATCTCATCCACGAATGATTGGAAAACTGACGGAGCGTTCATCAACCCGTATGGCATGACCAGATACTCGTAATGGCCCGAGGTGGTACTAAAGGCTGTCTTCCATTCATCACCCTCCCTGATGCGCACCAAGTTGTACGCGCTCCTGAGATCTAATTTAGTGAAGAAACGCGCCCCATGCAACGACTCAGTCATGGTCGCAATCAGCGGGAGTGGATAACTGTACTTCACCGTAATCTGATTGAGACCACGGTAATCGATGCACGGGCGCAAACCACCATCCTTTTTCTTCACAAAAAAGAAACTCGAGGACGCAGGGGAAGTGGAAGGCCGTATGTATCCTTGTCTCAGAGATTCGTCTATGTAAATCTCCATAGCTTTCTTCTCCTCCTGAGACAGAGGATACACATGGCTCCGTGGGAGCGCAGCTCCTGCCTGGAGGTCTATCGCACAATCTCCCTGCCTATGGGGTGGCAACCGCGTCGCCCTCGCCTTACTAAACGCAATAGCCAAATCCCCATACTCAGGGGGAACGTGCAATGCGGGCACCTGGTTTGGACTCTCCACCGAGGTAGCCCCTACGGAAACGCCCAAACATCTACCCACACACTGAGCAGACCACTCCATCAGAGCCCTCTCCTGCCACGAAATAGCTGGGTTATGGGTACTCAACCAGGGCATGCCCAGCACCACCGGATACGCAGGAGAATCAATCAGGAACAGCTGAATCATCTCCTGATGATCCCCCTGCGCACACATCCTAAGTGGCGCCGTGACCTCCCTGATTAAGCCCGTACCCAACGGACGACTATCTAGGGCATGAACGGGGAAAGGAACATCAACAGAAACAAGGGGAATCCCTAACGCTAAACAAAACTTTTTATCAATAAAATTCCCAGCCGCGCCTGAATCTACCAGCGCCTTATGCTGGGAATGAGGTGCTACCTGTGGAAAACGCACAGGCATCCAAAAATGGGCAACAGTGAGCTCTGGGTGAGTGGGGCGCCTACTCACCTGGAGGGAATCCCCAGTGCGGGACCTGTCGTCATCCTCCCTAGGAGGCCATCCCCAGCACCTAGCCGCGGTGTGTCCTCCCCGACCACAGTTGGTGCAGTGGATGGACCCCCTAACCAACCGACTCCTCCTCTCTCTAGCGCCAGCGCCCCCGAGCTCCATGGGACACGGCTCGGAGGCGCTGGAGGGTGAAATGGACGGACCCCCCTCAGGACGTCCGCGGGTGGCCAATAGGTTATCCAGCCTGATGGACATGTCGACCAGCTGGTCGAACGAGAGACTGGTGTCCCTACAAGCCAGCTCCCGACGGACGTCCTCTCGTAGGCTACATCTGTATAGATCGACGAGGGCCCGCTCATTCCACCCTGCATCTGCCGCTAGAGTACGGAATTCGAGAGCGAATTCTTGGGCACTCCTCCTCCCCTGCCGGAGGAAGACCAGACGCTCCCCCGCCGCTTTCCCCTCCGGGGGATGGTCAAACACCGCCTTGAAGCGGCGGGAGAACTCGTTGTAGGTGATAGTCTCGGCGTCGATCTTCCTCCACTCCGCGTTGGCCCACTCCAACGCCTTCCCGGACAGGCAGGAGATCAGGGCGGACACGCTCTCATGCCCCGAGGGTGCCGGGTGTACGGTGGCCAGGTACAGCTCCACCTGGAGGAGGAATCCCTGACACCCAGCTGCGGTTCCGTCGTAGGCCCTCGGGAGAGAGAGTCGGATTCCTCGGGGTTCTGGCGCTGGAATGGGCGGACTGGCCGATGGTGCTGGCAGGGAGGGAGGTGGTGGAGGCGCTCCCCAGCCTCGGAGCGTGGTGATCACCTCCTGCAGGGCGGTCCCCATCTGCTGTATCTGGTCCTGTTGTTCCCGAACCTGGACCTCCAGTCTCGGGGGGGCTGCTTCGGCTCCTGCTGATTCCATGTCAAGGGTGTGTAATTCTGTCACGGTGTTAGAAATGGTGAGGTGTGGAATCAGGCGCAGAAGCAGATGTACAGTCCAACAAGACTTTACTAGCGAGTGCAAAATAATCCAAAAAAACGGCCAGAGGCCAACAGACGCACACAGGCGTCAAAACGAGCGCACAAACACAGGGCGCAAAAACTCTCCTCAACCGAGGAGGAAGTAAATCGTAACTGGCGTACCGAAACACTGGTAACGCACAAACACCTGACACGAAACAATTACACACAACACTACACTAACAACAAGGAAACTAAATAGGGTGCTAAATGAGACATAACACAAGACAGGTGTGGCTAACAGACAAAACTAATCAAACAGGAAACATAGAACATGCAACGGTGGCAGCTAGAATTCCGGAGACGACGAACGCCGAAACCTGCCCGGACAAGGGAGAGAGGCAGCCTCGGCCGAAACCGTGACAATCATCCATTTCGTATGATACGTATCTTACGAATTACAATTCGTACAATATGTTATGAATTTGCTAAACATATATGTTACGAATTCCAATTTGTTGTGGCTAACGTTAGCTAGGTGGCTAGGTGGCTAAAGCTAATGTTAGCTAGGCTAGGGGTTTATGGATTAAGGTTGGGGTTAGGTGAAGGTTTAGCAAACATACTAAGTAGTTGCAAAGTAGCTAATTAGCAAAAATGCTAAAGTTGCCCGTAATGAGATTCAAACAAGCAACTTTTGGGTTGCTAGACATTCTCTTTATATGTTCACCCATTCACTCAGACCAACCACCCCACTTTCGTTTTTGCCGGAAGTTTACATACACTTAGGTTGGAGTCATTAAAACTCGTTTTTCAACCACTCCACAAATTTCTTGTTAACAAACTATAGCTTTGGCAAGTCGGTTAGGACATCTACTTTGTGCATGACACAAGTAATTTTTCCAACAATTGTTTACAGACAGATTATTTCACTTATAATTCATTGTATCACAATTCCAGTGGGTCAGAAGTTTACATACACTAAATCGACTGTGCCTTTAAACAGCTTGGAAAATTCCAGAAAATGATGTCATGTCTTTAGAAGCTTCTGATAGGCTAATTGACATCATTTGAGTCAATTGGAGGTGTACCTGTGGATGTATTTCAAGGCCTACCTTCAAAATCAGTGCCTCTTTGCTTGACATCATGGGAAAATCAATAGAAATCAACCAAGACCTCAGAAAAACAATTGTAGACCTCCACAAGTCCGGTTCATCCTTGGGAGCAATTTCCAAACGGCTGAAGGTACCACGTTCATCTGTACAAACAATAGTACGCAAGTATAAACACCATGGGACCACGCAGCCGTTATAACGCTCAGGAAGGAGACGCGTTCTGTCTCCTAGAGGTGAACGTACTTTGGTGCGAAAAATGTAAATCAATCTCAGAACAACAGCAAAGGACCTTGTGAAGATGCTGGAGGAAACAGGTACAAAAGTATCTATATCCACAGTAAAATGAGTCTTATATATACATAACCTGAAAGGCCGCTCAGCAAGGAAGAAGCCACTGCTCCAAAACCGCCGTAAAAAAGCCAGACTACGGTTTGCAACTGCACATGGGGACAAAGATCGTACTTTTTGGAGAAATGTCCTCTGGTCTGATGAAACAAAAATATAACTGTTTGGCCATAATGACCTTCATTATGTTTGGAGGAAAAAGGGGAATGCTTGCAAGACGAAGAACACCATCCCAACCGTGAAGCACGGGGGTGTCAGCATCATGCTGTGGGGGTGCTTTGCTGCAGGAGGGACTGGTGCACTTCACAAAATAGATGGCATCATGAGGAAGGAAAATTATGTGGATATATTGAAGCAACATCTCAAGACATCAGTCAGGAAGTTAAAGCTTGGTCGCAAATGGGTCTTCCAAATGGACAATGACCCCAAGCATACTTCCAAAGTTGTGGCAAAATGGCTTAAGGACAACAAAGTCAAGGTATTGGAGTGGTCATCACAAAGCCCTGACCTCAATCCTATAGAAAATGTGTGGGCAGAACTGAAAAAGCGTGTGCGAGCAAGGAGGCCTACAAACCTGACTCAGTTACACCATCTCTGTCAGGAGGAATGGGCCAAAATTCACCCAACTTATTTTGGAAAGCTTGTGGAATGCTACCCGAAATGTTTGACCCAAGTTAAACAATTTATAGGCAATGCCACCAAATACTAATTGAGTGTATGTGAACTTCTGACCCACTGGGAATGTGATGAAAGAAATAAAAGCTGAACTAAATCATTTTCTCTACTATTATTCTGACATTTCACATTCTTAAAATAAAGTGGTGATCCTAACTGACCTAAAACAGGGACATTTACTAGGATTAAATGTCAGGAATTGTGAAAAACTGAGTTTAAATATATTTGGCTAAGGTGTATGTAAACTTCCGACTTCAACTGTACATATCATACTAATTTGAGTGTCTAGTCTTTGAGACCAGGCTGGCGTCACTCCAGACTGTCAGGACTTGGCCTCGGAGCCTCCCCAGTCATCATCAAACCGTGCCACGCCCTCAGATGTCTGAGAGGTGTTGGAGGAGAGTAGAGCCCTTCCTGACAAAACAATACAACGCCTCAGCACTGAGTGAAAAGAAGAGGAGAGGCCATCCGATCTGGCTCCAGTCCCCGCCTATGACACACACACACGTACACATGTACACACGTACACACACACATACACACACACACAGACCAAACTGTTTCCCTGGGCTGGTGAAAGCATTAGATATAGTATTGATCATTTTATTTTTCCGGGAGTGCCTTCTGTGCACTTTAGACAATGAGGCCTGCAATCTGAAAGGAGCAGAGAAGAAAGATGGCCGGATGGAGTAGAGGAGGAGCTAGCTTGAAAACTCAAAGGTGAGGCTGAAGATCTGTCCATCAATGCGCCGTAAAAAATCAGTCAACATTTGTTATTTTTTTACCTCCGTCGACATCAGCGTCTTTTCTTGCCCGGTTTTTGCGTGATTGTGTGCACCTATTGATTGACAATTGGCTCCAGAGCCACTCAGGCCTCTTAAAATACCAGGTTGGGGCTTCAGGTTTCAGGCATAGGCCTCAGGCCCCCCTATTGTCTGTCTCTCCACGGTTGGCTCCAGCATGGCCCGCCCAGCCTCTCCATTCACTTTCACTGCATTGTATTGCTCCTCCAGCACCTTGCCAGCCGCTCCTAGCTCCTACAGGCCCCAGCATGGCTGTCTATTCATCCTGACAGGAACATGGCTGTCTATTCATAGGTTGCACCTTCGTGATAAGCCCAAAAGTTGTCATATGACCTGTCATTCTTAACGAGGATAATGACTGTTTTGTCTAAATTACACTATAGTGGCCTGGAAATACGATGACATTGCTAAAGTAGGCAAACATTTTGTAGGCAACAACTTTGCCATCATAATCATGTCGGTAAATTGACTTTAGACGGACGGCAATGTTGTCATTAGCTAGCAAAGTTAGTCAAAAATAGCTAGCAATGCTAACATTAGCTAGCTAAAATCCGGGGGTCTCCCCTCAATCTTAGCTAGCTAGCTAGCTAATGTTATACTGCATCTAAAGTCAATCTGGCAACATCAAAATGATGACAAAAGGTTTTCCTACTACTATAATATTTGAAATGACATTGTATTTCCAAGCCACTCTAATGCACTTTCGATGAAATCTTCATCAGCGCTCATTGACAATTGAGTACAATTCTCAGATGGGCATCAGTCCTTAAACAAATGTTTGGGATGTTTAAGGACCCTTGGAAGATTAGTCCAAATTAGGACTAAAAGAGATCCTAATAAAATCTATATAAATCTAAACAAAATTTGTGACGAAACGTGCAACTCATGAATACATGCTGGTAGGCTCTCATCATGGCAGCCATTCTGAAGAGTCTTCCCTTTCTCGATGCTCTTTGGTCTTCAGTGTTGGCATTCTCTCCCGGTCATTATCGTTTCACCTTTTAAACACATTTCTATGCTGTGATATTTGTGTTGGGTACACTAGCTATTACACTAGGTGTGTGAAAGGCCTGGGTCATGTTACCTGTATGTACACAACATAAATCCTGTAGATGCCAAAATAAAAAAAATAAAAAATAAAAACATTAATAACAAATTAAAAGTTCATTTTTCTAAAGTGTCTCTTGGCCCAGCAAAAGTGAGCATGGATCTGAAACCGTGTCAATCACAACAGACAATCTTACTGTGTCTTCCTCCTCTGTGTAAATGCTCTAACCCATGTCTTCATTAGGCTGAGTTGTTATACAGCCACATCCCACCATCATGTCTCATCCAGAGAACGCATGTAATGAAATTTGCCCTAAATCAGGCCAGGGGTTGAGAGGTTAAGAAGAGCATGAGGTCAGGCCCATATAACCCTCCCAGAACAGAATAAAAAGGAAAGACCACCTTTGTCCCAGCAGCCCCGGAGGTCAAGGGGTAGGGTCAGGAGGTCAATGTCACTGGGAAGCCAAGGCCCCTCTGGTCTTATATGTTATGGCAGCGAAATCGATGCACCCCAAAAAATTAGTGTTTTTTTACTGCCAGGGTTCAGGAGAGTGAAAGGCAACATTATTCGCTTCCCCGTAATCGGGGTAAAAGGAAGTCCGGGGCGGCAGACGCACACCTCGGAGGTCAGAAGACAACAACATGCACCTGTGACATGACGGTGGTGTGTGTGTGTGTGTGTGTGTGTGTGTGTGTGTGTGTGTGTGTGTGTGTGTGTGAGAGAGAGAGAGAGAGAGAGGGCCCGGTGGCGTGCAGTAAACCAAATTTGAGTGGACAAATTGGATTCCTTGTCTGAGCGTCTGCTAATACGTATTCATAAATATGACAGATGCTCGCAAATGCTGGGGTGGGTATGTTTGTCTATTAACAGAGTTAAGTGCTATTTGCTCACAATGCTATTATTCTTAATGGCATTACGTGGGATGCAGGCAGGGGTTGGAGAGATGTTGCTGTAGTGTGTGTGTGTGTGCGTGTGTGTGCGTGTGTGTGCGTGTGTGTGCGTGTGCATGCGTGTGCGTGTGTGTGTGTGGTTCTGAGGTAGTGGCTGCTTGTTTCAATATTGAATGGGTATTAATGCCTGGATGGAAACACTGAGAGTTGTTTGAGAGTTATGGCATTGTCACCTGAGGTCTGAACAATAACAAAGTAATATGTTGAAAACACTTTGGATATACAGTGCATTCGGAAAGTAATCAGACCCCTTGACTTTTTCCACATTTTGTTACGTTACAGCCTTATTCTAAAATGGATTAAATTGACTGTATGGACAGTACTACTGTAGTGTCTGGAACAGAATCATAGGACTAAAATGGTTATGAGATCAGCACAGTACGGTAAGCGTAAAGGGGACAGTAGTTTGTGAGACTCAAAATTAGGCCCCCAATAGATAAAAAAAACTCCAAATGATTAGAATGACCATGTCTTATTGTGGGGCCTAATTAGGTGAAAAAGGCCAGACTGTCCAGTTGTTTAACTTCAAGGAAAAATCAGACATCAGACTTCTACAGTCCTAACTCAAGACAGGACTGTCCTGTCTCCATTCACCTCAGGCCCAGGGAGAGCCCCCTCGCTCCTTTTATCTCCAACCCTGCCTCTATATGACTGTAAGAGCCAGTCTGCCCATCTCAGACAGCCATGGGTCCTCGCAGGCGTCACTCAGGCAATACCACAGCTGGCTATAAATCACTAGCAGGGCCCACAACACAATCAGTGAGTGGCATATCTAACATCTAAGCAAAGTTTAATGACTCTCATAAAGGTTTATGAGTATTCATCTCCATGAAACATGTGGCTGTCTCTAGGCTATCTGTCTCCAAAGATACCTATCAATGTCCCTTATCAAACACATTGCAGGGGAGATATACAGTGCCTTGCAAAAGTATTCATCCCCCTTGGTGCTTTTCCTATTTTGTTGCATTACAACCTGTAATTTAAATGGATTTTATTTGGATTTCATGTAATGGACATACAGTGAGGGAAAAAAGTATTTGATCCCCTGCTGATTTTGTATGTTTGCCCACTAACAAAGAAATGGTCAGTCTATAATTTTAATGGTAGGTTTATTTGAACAGTGAGAGACAGAATAACAACAAAAAAATCCAGAAAAAACGTGTCAAAAATGTTATAAATTGATATGTATTTTAATGAGGGAAATAAGTATTTGACCCCCTCTCAATCAGAAAGATTTCTGGCTCCCTGGTGTCTTTTATACAGGTAACGAGCTGAGATTAGGAGCACACTTAAAGGGAGTGCTCCTAATCTCAGTTTGTTACCTGTATAAAAGACACCTGTCCACAGAAGCAATCAATCAATCAGATTCCAAACTCTCCACCATGGCCAAGACCAAAGAGCTCTCCAAGGATGTCAGGGACACGATTGTAGACCTACACAAGGCTGGAATGGGCTACAAGACCATCGCCAAGCAGCTTGGTGAGAAGGTGACAACAGTTGGTGCGATTATTCGCAAATGGAAGAAACACAAAATAACTGTCAATCTCCCTCGGCCTGGGGCTCCATGCAAGATCTCACCTCGTGGAGTTGCAATGATCGTGAGAACGGTGAGGAATCAGCCCAGAACTACACAGGAGGATCTTGTCAATGATCTCAAGACAGCTGGGACCATAGTCACCAAGAAAACAATTGGTAACACACTACGCCGTGAAGGACTGAAATCCTGCAGCGCCCGCAAGGTCCCCCTGCTCAAGAAAGCACATATACATGCCCGTCTGAAGTTTGCCAATGAACATCTGAATGATTCAGAGGAGAACTGGATGAAAGTGTTGTGGTCAGATGAGACCAAAATGGAGCTCTTTGGCATCAACTCAACTCGCCGTGTTTGGAGGAGGAGGAATGCTGCCTATGACCCCAATAACACCATCCCCACTGTCAAATATGGAGGTGGAAACATTATGCTTTGGGGGTGTTTTTCTGCTAAGGGGACAGGACAACTTCACCGCATCAAAGGGACGAAAATGTGTCATGGATGGGTATTCCAGCATGACAATGACCCAAAACACACGGCCAAGGCAACAAAGGACTGGCTCAAGAAGAAGCACATTAAGGTCCTGGAGTGGCCTAGCCAGTCTCCAGACCTTAGTCCCATAGAACATCTGTGGAGGGAGCTGAAGGTTCGAGTTGCCAAACGTCAGGCTCGAAACCTTAATGATTTGGAGAAGATCTGAAAAGAGGAGTGGGACAAAATCCCTCCTGAGATGTGTGCAAACCTGGTGGCCAACTACAAGAAACGTCTGACCTCTGTGATTGCCAACAAGGGTTTTGGAAACGCTATGTCTGGCGCAAATCCAACACCTCATCACCCTGAGAACACCGTCCCCACAGCATCATATTTTTAATCGGCAGGGACTGGGAAACTGGTTAGAACTGACGGAATGATGGATGGCGCTAAATTAAGGGAAATTCTTGATGGAAACCTGTTTCAGTCTTCCAAAGATTTGAGACTGGGACGGAGGTTAACCTTCCAGCAGGACAATGACCCTAAGCATACTGCCAGCTGGAGCTGGCTGTAATGAAGCTAATAAGGATTCTGCTCTAGTCACCTGAATGCTTGGACCCATGTGCCCTATTGGAAGAGATATAGGTTCCATGATATCTGTATGTGTCAAGGTGTGAAAATATCGTTTTTCAATACGGTGTCCTCAATTCAAGTCAAACGTTGTGTGTGGGAGTTTGGTCAGCTCGATCGTGGCATAGAATAATCAGAGAGTACACTTTGTCCACCACCACTCCCACTTTGTAAACAATTGAAATAGATAATAGAAAAGTGTTGAGTGTTTATGTGCCTTCCGTCAGAGAAGTGCACTACTCCCCATTAATATGAGCTGTTGAGTGGAACTCTTAATGTGATAAGACCGCTCTATTTACCGCCTTTTAGCAACATTTCAGACTCCATCAGCTTTAAAACATCACATTAAATAATTGAATAAACATTTCCTTTCACCGTCTTAATTCTGAAAGCTATTATGCAAATGTTTCCATTGACATGTTTCACTTTACGCATTTACTATAAACAGCCGAGTCACAGATAGCTCTTATCCTAGTTGAGTTTAAGTTATTGTATGGCGATAACAGACGTTACATCAACTCTAATCATTGGGCTTTGTTTTACATTGAAAAACAGTGATTAGGGGAGCCACCAAACTGTTTTCTAGTCTTTATCCACCACCGTCATGCATCCAGACATTGTGGTCTGGAGGGTCCAGGGTCCAGAGGCCAGGCAGGTAAGCCTCCCTCGGGCTCTCGGCCCCTGGGCAGTAGAGCAGACGGGGGGGGGGGGGGGGGGGGGGGTGAACTGGGGACTAGCGTCAGGCTAATTAGGCCGTCAACACTGGGCCGCGTGGTGTGATAAGGAGCAGACAGATGACAGGAGGTGTGCGAGGCCGGCTGGAGACAGCCTTATCTACTGGGTGGAGAGAGGTAGCGGCCACCCGGCTTCCTCACACAACGGAGGGCGGGAGGGAGGGAGCTGATCACCTGTGTGTCACTGCCTCTGCCCCCGCAATACACCTACACACACGTACACACAAACGCACATATAAACACTCTCTCTCTCAAACACACGCACACACAGACACGCTGGGTGTCAAAGGCTCACTTAGTTACCCATGAGGTCTCAGTGCCACCTTGTGTATGGAGGAGACTCTATACCTACTCTAGCAAAGGAATGCTGTCAATTCCATTGCTCTCAGTGTGTGTCTGTCTGTGTGTGTGTGTGTGTGTGTGTTTGTGTGTGTGTGTGTGTGTGTGTGTGTGTGTGTGTGTGTGTGTGTGTGTGTGTGTGTGTGTGTGTGTGTGTGTGTGTGTGCGTGCGTGCGTGCGCGTGTGCGCGTGTGTGTATGAATGGCCCTGACCTCCTGACACTAGTTATATTTATGTCAAGATAGTTGATCTGAAAGATCATTATGATAGACAGAAAGAGGTGATATCGAGCTAATGATTGTGAACTAAAACCTCTTCAATGATCTTGCCTTGATTTTCTTCTCAATACAGAAACCATTACAGCAAAGACCTTGTCTGGTTTCACTCATCATATTCATGATAAATAAAATGTAAACACAAATGGGATGGAGAGGAGGGAGGAAGAATGATGGAGAGAGAGACATCTCTCTCCAGTGTCCATGGTACTCCATCTAATTTTATTTATTCTTGGTGGAAGAGGATGAATCGAGGGTAAACTGATGACGATCTACTGTGTTTCTGTTTGTGTACGGGACATTTATTGGCATATTAGGCCCGGGAGTGAGACATCCATAAAATAAAATCTAAAATCCATCCGCTGCCGTGCCGGGGTGCATATCAGAGAGCTCTCTTCCTGAGGGCTGTCTCTGAGTGAGAGCGACTCTGGCTCCTGGCTGTCTGCGCCTCTCTCCCCGCGCTCACTGCACACCACATTATTTTTAACCCACTGCCTCCAAGAGGAAGCTGGAGACGTTTGGCCTCTGAAGTCCAGCACAATAAGCCTACACTCCTACCCTCCGCCCTCCCTCCACCCCTTCTGTTGCCTTCACACACACACACACACACACACACACACACACACACACACACACACACACACACACACACACACACACACACACACACACACACACACACACACACACTCTTTACCTAGAACCCTCCCTCCTATCCCCCACCCCTTTCCTATCCGTGCGTAGTGAAGTGGTGCTGGCTGTCCATGTCATGTCAGAGCAAGGGGTCACTCTGGGTCAGTAGGCTGTAAATGAGGTGACATTAATTACAGTAAACACAGTGACATCACCGCCAGTGTGGGGGATGGGGTCCCCTTAATTCACGGAAAGGAAGGTCCCCCCAACCAACGGTCAGCCAGCACGGTCGATTTGAAAAGCTAGGCTCTTTCTTTGCTTGTGTTTTTCATAATCAGGATGTGTATACGTTAGTAAGAAGGCCTCATCTATTTTCTCCACTTCTTTCTTCGGAACACCTCGTTATGAATCACCTGATTGCTGTTTTGTTTCTGGGTTATGAACCCACGAAGTTGATATTAAAGGTGCAATATGCAGAAATCGCTCCACCTTTTCCTGGTTGCTAAAATTCAAATAGTTTGCCTAATTTCAGTTTATGTGACAGAAAAAGCAATGTATAGTGTAGAGAATCATTGTACCATCTAAACCGCTGTGAAATATTTTCAATAACCAAAAATATTGTATTTTCAGCTGTTTGAAGCTGGTATACCAAACTAAAAGTAAAAGACGCAAAAACTAAACTTAAGAACGGGAAGCATAGAAATAGTGCACACAGAACAGATCTACCGCTTCTTAGACTTGCTTTCAATGAGAATGACAGGTCTGTAACTCATATTGAATTTGGTCGGGTTGCCCAAAAAGTTACATATTGCAGCTTTAGTTAACAGCATAATAGCTGTAGAAGTTGATCATCATTTTTATACTTTATTTTGCTGCCTTATATTTCTCTACTGTAAACGAAACATCACCTGTCGATTGGGCCTCATCTCTGATGAAACCCCCAGTGTTGCCTGGCATGACTCCACCAAGCCCCAGCCCAGTCTTCCCATGATGCCTCAGTAGGTGCTCGGCTGTCTGACTGAGCAGAGTCTCCTGGGTATTTAACAGAGACCCTGTGTAATGGAACCCCCCCCACTCCCTCTAAGGCAGCATCACATTAGTGGTAACCAAGACTGTTCTTAGGCAGGTGTAAAGTACTTAAGTAAAAATACTTTAAAGTACTACTTAAGTAGTTTTTTGGGGTATCTGTACTTTACTTTACTATTTATATTTTTGACTACTTTTACTTTTACTACACTACATTCCTAAAGAAAATATGTACTTTTTACTCCCATGCATTTTCCCTGACACCCAAAAGTACTTGTTACATTTCAAATGCTCAGAACAGCAATATGGTCCAATACACGCACCTATCAATATAACACATTGTCATCCCTACTGCCTCTGATCTCTCAGATTCACTAAACACAAATACTGCGTTTGTAAATGATGTCTGAGTGTGGGCGAGTGCCCCTGTCTGTCCGTTATTTTTTTTTTATTCCCTCAATATTCTGGCATCTGGTTTGCTTAATATAAGGAATTTGATGCATAGCATTTACTTAAACTTTTTACTTTTACTCAAGTATGACAATTGAGTACTTTTTCCACCACTGTACTTAAGTACATTTTAAACCAGATACTTTTAGACTTTTACTCAAGTAGTATTTTCCTGGGTGACTTTCATAGTCATTTTCTATTAAGGTATCTTTACTTTTACTCAAGTATAACAATTGGTTACTGTTCTCAGGGCAAGCCTGGTTGTAGCTAGATATGTTTGAGTCGTGTCTGGGATAATTTTAGCATTTTAGCTAACCCTTTTCCTAACCTTAACCTAATTATCCTAACCTGCCACATTAATTATCCTAACCTGCCACGTTAATTCTCCTAACCTGCTACGAAAATTTACTTCTGCTAGTCAAAACCGGCAGATATTCCCTGAGAACAGTCTTGGTTTCCACTAATGCGATACAGCCCCTCTAAAGACACAGCTATTGAAATCAGATTGCAGATGGCGGAGTCCTGGTTAGCTAGCGCCACAACTACCACAAACAGTTTGGCCTTGAATACATACACCTCCTCTCTGGTGGAGAGAATGAAGGGAATTCAGAGAGAGACCGATCAACTGGGAGATAACTGGAGAGTGACGGATGGGGGAAAATTGAAGGTACTTAACTCCAGTTCTTCTTGTCTAAATCAATGAGATGAGGGGTCACAGACACAAGCTCACATTGCACACATTCTCTCATATACACAGTATCTCTCTCTTTCGCACACGGTTGTTCTCACTCTCTCTCTCTTGCTTTCTCTCTCTTGCACTCTCTCGCTCTCTTTCTCTCACTTTCTTACAGAGTGACAGTTTGATACACGTAACAGACACTAGCAGAAGGTGGACACCTATATAATATAGTGGCAGATAGACAGTCAATTGGGGCTTCTCTTTTTATTTGCTACTGCACGCCATGTTAGCATAACTCAGCTGAAAAATCTGAGAACTGCTTTCCTTCTTTAGTTTTTGTTGGTCTGTAGCCAACATTATTTCTCCAAATGTTATCATTCATTTTTTGTGCTGAATTATATCAGTCCCCAGTTGTCCAAATGAAGAATAATTGTTGACATCCTGTTTCGCAGTCTATCCACCGGCGAACAGTGTGTATCAAACCACCCTGAAAGTGCTTGCTCAATTGTTCTTGTACTTGAAAGTCAGCAAAGCTTTGTCAGGCTTGTCGCATATAGCCTTTATCTTCTTCACACACTGCCCAGTATTTTTAGCCACCGTCACAGTTGCCTGTTCCGGTGATTCTTGAGAGAACTCTCTATCTTCAGGCCCCCATTGTATTTTTAGACAAAGGTGAAAAATGGCTGACCTGACCGGGCATTATTTAAAGGACTTTCCCCACGTTGGGCATGGCCAGCCTGGGGAGGGAGAGGTGAGAGGGTCCTAGTGGCTGGGCTAGCTGGGGTGGCTAGGGTTGCCTTGGTCAGGTGATATTGGTTCCTCTTAAACCGTGAAATCTGGATGGTGCCTCTCTGACCCACTGTATCACTGTGGCGGGACCTGTGGTTCTGGGAGGAACAATGAGTTAGCACTGCTGGGCTTCTGAGCTGCTGAGTGAGGATCCGACACTATTTATAATGACCCCAGGTCCACATCCCCCCGGCTGAGGCACAGGCCTGTTCAGTTCAAAAGAGGGAAGAATTCCAGGAAGCAGCCAGAGAGGAGATACTCTCTCCCTCTTCCCTCTCTGGAGTCGGCAGCCACAACCAAGATGGAAGGGGTGTGTGTGTGCGCTCAACTGACTGTGTGTGTATGTATGTGTGTGTGTGTGTGTGTGTGTGTGTGTGTGTGTGTGTGTGTGTGTGTGTGTGTGTGTGTGTGTGTGTGTGTGTGTGTGTGTGTGCGTGCGTGCAAGTTTACCAGACTGCACAAAATGTGATTGCATTTTTGTGAGTCATAGAAAGTAAATTAATCCATATGAAATCATACCGGTAAACCATCAATGACCAAATTAGTTTTCAATAAAAGGTAATTCACCTGAAATGAAGCTGAAGATGAAAACTGCATTAATACATTGGGCCTCAAAACACAAAACATAAATGTCTCCTCATGGAGCATAAGGAGCCAGGAAACATGAGTCAAATGTGTCCACAGCTGTGCCATAGGACCGAGCGGGCCCACGTCATTTCTCACAAGCAATCGCTCTGATAAGGAAGTTAATAAAAATGATCTTAATGAGATGCCATCCAATTAGTGATTTGACAAAGCAGAAGATGCCGTGTGGTCTTGAGGTCCCTCTTGAGCGGGGTGGTCCTTTTCATGTCTCCCCACCCTCTATCAGGTGAGGCGCCATGGTGGAGCCTTTTGCCAGGGTCTGTGTATGTGTGTGTGTACGTGTGTGTTTGTGTGTGTGTGCGCGTGAGTGTGTGTCTTTCTCACTGTGTGTCCACGTGTGCATGAGGATGTGTGTGCGTGCGTGTGTGTGTATCCTCGTTGGGGAGGGGGCTCAGGTTCGGCTAGCCAAGTAACAGATACAGCGGACATTCCACAGAGAGAATTCCATTCAGACTCTTAATTAGTTTTTTTCTAGTTAGTTCTGAGTAGGAAAATGAGGAGGGGGGACTAAAAGGGGGGGATTGGAGGGGAAAACAGTCAAGTCCTCCACTCCAAACCATGTTCGGCGGCCGTGTTTCATTTCCTGGAGCCTGTCTTGGTTCCTCTTAAATAGCATTACCTGTTGAAGCCAGTTAAATCACCAGCGTCCTGATTAGAAAGAGAGACCCAGGACCCAGGGCTCGCTCGCAAGTACGACTTCACTTTAATTCAATTTATCTTTATAAACATACACATCTGCGACTGATTTGCCACAACATTTCTAGATGTATTTTACTACTTTGACAGAAAGTTTGTCTCCATTTACTTTCGCTTAAGCCTTTTTTTCCCTCTAAAACACACTGTATCTGGATATTGATCACTTACCTCAGTCTCGGGTTAGAGTAGTACGTGGGGTATTAAACAATACTTAAAAATAAGTAATGGTGTATTAATGGCAATGATCAAAAGAGGTTCATATCAAGATTGTTATTGAACATTTCTTGGATCATGTTTTGGGAAATAATAGCTTCAATTCAATAGAACCCGCATTGGGATATTTATATATTAACAATTTTTCACATGGTCAAACAAAAAGACCAACAGAATGGTTTTGGGTACTGTAAAAACACTATTATCAAGTAGACTCCTCTTATAGGTTGATGTTTCCAGTTTTCAGAATGAGGCGTGTTCACTTGGGTGGTAGTTTGTAAACAAAGACTGTGTAAACATCGCAATCACAGATTCAACTAAATTCTATCCATACTGTAATGTAACATTCAACATGCTTATTTCAGTCCATTGTCCTTCATGGAACATTAACAGCCACAATATCATTATGAAATGTGAAATGATGCGTATTCTATAGGCTTCTTTAGGATCCCATCTCCACCCTTATGGGCTTCAGCTCTACCATGGAGCGTCCAGTC
>NC_140011.1:22425973-22433473 GCF_964263955.1 Coregonus lavaretus | reverse complement strand
TTTTTCAATTTTCGCCCAAAATGACATACCCAAATCTAACTGCCTGTAGCTCAGGACCTGAAGCAAGGATATGCATATTATTGATACCATTTGAAATGAAACACTTTGAAGTTTGTGGAAATGTGAAATTAATGTAGGAGAATATAACACATTAGATCTGGTAAAAGATCATACAAACAAGAAAACATGCGTTTTCTATTTATTTTTTTGTTCCATCATCTTTGAAATGCAAGAGAAAGGCCACAATATAATATTACAGTTTAGGCGCAATTTAGATTTTGGCCACTAGACAGCAGCAGTGTGTGTGCAAAGTTTCAGATTGATCCAGTGAAGCATTTCAATACTGGACTATTTTGTATCAAGTCTGCCCAAATATGCCGAATTGGTAAATTGATACATTTTCAGGTACATAACTATAGAGAACATACAGAAATGATATGGTAATACAAAATGTAAGTTTACACACTCCCAGGAATGTCATACATGATGGATCATTAGCTTATACACTAACTTTCAAACATCTAGATGGCCGGGCAGGGTTGGTGTGGAGCCAGAGACAGCAGGGGTTCAAACTGTAGAACCCAGTTCCTACATTTGAATACAATGTCACGTTGTTGATGTGGATGCGGTGGTGAAGTCAGGCACAGGACACAGAGGATAAGTCAACACGACTTTACTGAGACTCATGAACAATACAAAGTAAATGGCCTCGAAAACACCGGAGGCGAACAAATACGCGCAATGCGTAAAACACTCTTAAACACAAAAGTACCGAACCTTGACACCAAACGACAGGCGGACAATAACACACAACTGCAAACAAAACCAAAGGAAACTTATAGGTGACATAATCAATACAGAAGACGAAACAGGTGCGACCAACTAGACAAGACCAAACAAACATCGAGAACATACAAGCGGTAGTAGCTAGTACTCCGGGGACGACGAACGCCGAAGCCTGCCCGAGCAAGGAGGAGGAGCAGCCTAGGCAGTATTCGTGACAGTACCCCCCCCCCCCCCCCTTGACGCGCGGCTCCAGCCGTGCGCCGACCCCGGCCTCGGGGACGGCCAGGAGGACGTGGAGCAGGGCGCGTGGGATGACTACGGTGGAACTCCGTCAGGAGGGAGGGATCTAAAATGTCCCTCCTAGGCACCCAGCACCGTTCCTCCGGACCGAACCCCTCCCACTCCACGAGATATTGTAGACCCCCCATCCGACGTCTCGAATCCACGATGGACCGGACTGAGTACGCCGGAGCCCCCTCGATGTCCAGTGGGGGCGGAGGAGTCTCTCTTATCTCACTGTCCTGGAGTGGACCAGCTACCACCGGCCTGAGGAGAGACACATGGAACGAGGGGTTAATGTGATAATCATTAGGCAGTTGTAACTTGTAACATACCTCGTTCAATCTCCTCAGGACTTTAAATGACCCCACAAACCGCCGACCAAGCTTCCGGCAGGGCAGGCGAAGGGGCAGGTTTCGAGTCGAGAGCCAGACTCGATCTCCAGGTGCGTATACTGGACCCTCACTGCGGTGGAGATCGACGCTCGCCTTCTGCCTACGGATAGCCTGCTGCAGATGTACGTGTGCAGCGTTCCACGTCTCCTCCGAGCGCCGAAACCACTCATCCACCGCAGGAGCCTCGATCTGGCTCTGATGCCAAGGTGCCAGAACCGGCTGATACCCTAACACACACTGGAAAGGGGTCAGGTTAGTAGAGGAGTGGCGAAGAGAGTTCTGGGCCATCTCTGCCCAGGGGATATACCCCGACCACTCCTCCTGCCGGCCCTGGCAATACGATCTCAGAAACCTACCCACATCCTGGTTCAATCTCTCCACCTGCCCATTACTCTCAGGGTGGAAACCTGAGGTAAGGCTAACCGAGACCCCCAAGCGTTCCATGAACGCCCTCCAGACTCTAGAGGTGAATTGGGGACCCCGATCAGACACTATATCCTCGGGAACCCCGTAGTGCCGGAAGACGTGGGTAAACAAAGCCTCAGCGGTCTGTAGGGCAGTAGGGAGACCCGGCATTGGGATGAGACGACAGGCCTTAGAGAACCGGTCCACAACGACCAGAATAGTGGTATTCCCCTGAGAGGGGGGAAGGTCCGTGACAAAGTCTACCGAGAGGTGAGACCACGGCCGTTGTGGAACGGGCAGGGGTTGTAACTTCCCCCTGGGCAGGTGTCTAGGCGCCTTACACTGAGCGCACACCGAGCAGGAGGAGACATAAACCCTCACGTCCCTAGCCAATGTTGGCCACCAGTACTTAACACTAAGGCAGTGCACTGTCCGGCCAATACCTGGATGTCCAGAGGAGGGTGACGTATGAGCCCAATATATGAGACGATCACGGATCTCGAGCGGAACGTACGTCCGCCCCACTGGACACTCTGGAGGAGTAGGGTCGGTGCGTAACGCCTGCTCGATTTCCGCATCGACCTCCCACACCACCGGTGCCACAGACAAGACTCCGGCAGTATGGGAGTGGGCTCAATGGACCTCTCCTCTGTGTCATACCGCCGGGACAGGGCGTCTGCCTTACCGTTCTGGGACCCTTGGATGTAAGTTATCCTAAAAATGAACCGGGTTGAAAACATGTTCCACCTAGCCTGACGAGGGTTCAATCTCCTAGCTGCCCGGATGTACTCCAGGTTACGATGGTCAGTCAGAATGAGAAAAGGGTGTTGAGCCCCCTCAAGCCAATGCCTCCACACCTTTAGGGCCTGAACCACGGCTAGCAGCTCCCTGTCCCCTACGTCATAATTTCGTTCCGCCGGGCTGAGCTTCTTAGAATAAAAAGCGCAGGGACGGAGCTTAGGAGGCGTGCCTGAGCGTTGAGACAATACTGCCCCAATACCGGCCTCTGACGCGTCCACTTCCACCTGGAACGCTAAAGCGGGGTCCGGGTGCGCCAGCACCGGAGCCGAAGTGAACAGGTCCTTCAGTTTACCAAACGCCCTGTCCGCCTCAGCCGACCACTGCAAACGCACCGGGCCCCCCTTCAGCAGGGACGTGATGGGAGCTGCTACCTGTCCAAAACCCCGGATAAACCTCTGGTAGTAATTGGCAAAACCCAAAAACCGCTGCACCTCTTTAACAGTGGTTGGAGTCTGCCAATTACGCATGGCTGACACACGGTCAATCTCCATCTTCACCCCTGACGCGGACAACCGATGACCCAAGAAGGAGATGGACTCCTGGAAAAACAGACATTTCTCTGCCTTGACATACAAGTCATGCTCCAACAGCCTACCCAACACTCGGCACACCAGGGCTACATGCTCGGCTCGTGTAGAAGAGTACACTAGGATGTCGTCAATGTACACTACCACACCCTGCCCATGCAGGTCCCGGAAGATCTCGTCCACAAAGGATTGGAAGACTGAAGGAGCATTCATTAACCCATATGGCATGACGAGATACTCATAATGACCCGAGGTGGTACTAAATGCTGTCTTCCATTCATCTCCCTCCCTAATGCGCACCAGGTTGTAGGCGCTCCTGAGATCCAGTTTTGTGAAGAAACGCGCTCCGCGTAATGATTCAGTCATAGTCGCAATCAGAGGAAGGGGATTACTGTATTTAACAGTGATCTGATTGAGACTACGGTAATCAATACACGGGCGCAACCCTCCATCCTTCTTCTTCACAAAAAAGAAACTTGAGGACGCAGGGGAAGTGGAGGACCGTATGTATCCTTGTCTCTGGGACTCGGCTATGTATGTCTCCATAGCCGCCGTCTCCTCTTGAGACAGAGGATACACATGGCTCCGCGGAAGAGCCGCACCTGCCTGGAGGTTTATCGCACAATCTCCCCGTCTATGAGGTGGCAATCGCGTTGCCCTAGTCTTGCTGAACACGAGTGCCAAATCCTCATACTCGGGGGGAATGTGCATTGCGGGCACTTGGTTCGGACTCTCCACCATGGTCGCCCCGACGGAAACACCTAAACATCGCCCGACACACTGGACAGACCACTCCTTAAGAGCCCTCTGTTGCCACGAAATGGTGGGGTCATGGGCGATTAACCAAGGAAGCCCCAGCACCACGGGATACGCAGGAGAGTCGATCAGGTACAACTGAATGATCTCCTCATGACCCCCCTGCGTCTTCATCTTTAGTGGCGCTGTGACCTCCCTAATCAACCCAGATCCCAACGGGCGGTTATCTAGGGCATGGACAGGGAAGGGTGCATCAACGGGCAGGAGGGGAATCCCTAACTTAACACAAAATTTACGATCAATGAAATTCCCAGCTGCGCCTGAATCGACTAGCGCCTTATGCTGGGAATGAGATGCAACCTGAGGAAATACTACAGATACACAAGTGAACAACAGAGAGCTCTGGGTGAGTTGGGCGCCTACTCACCTGGAATGACTTTCCAGTGCGAGACCTGTTGCCTCGAATCCCGGGAGACCCTCCCCAGCACCTAGCCGCAGTGTGTCATCCATGGCCACAGTTGGTGCAGGGGACGGCCCCCCTCGGGCTCTCTCTCCTCCTCTCTCTAGCGCCAGCACCCCCGAGCTCCATAGGGCTCGGCTCGGAGGTGCTGGGGGATGGAATGGACGGCCCCAACTCTGGACGTCCGCGGGTGGCCAGCAGGGTATCCAGACGGATTGACATGTCCACCAACTGGTCGAAGGTCAGATTGGTGTCCCTGCAGGCCAACTCTCGTCGAACGTCCTCACGCAGGCTGCACCGATAGTGGTCGATGAGGGCCCTCTCATTCCACCCCGCATCAGAGTCCGGAAGTCCAGGGCGAACTCCTGTGCGCTCCTCTTCCCCTGTCGAAGGTGGAACAGACGCTCCCCGCCGCTTTACCCTCAGGGGGATGATCGAAAACAGCCCTGAAGCGGCGGAAGAACTCCGCGTAGTTGATGGTGGTGGCGTCTATTCCCCTCCATTCGGCATTGGCCCACTCCAACGCCTTGCCGGAGAGACAGGAGATGAGGGCGGAAACGCTCTCGTATCCCGAGGGCGCCGGGTGTATGGTTGCCAGGTAGAGTTCCACCTGAAGGAGGAACCCCTGACACCCGGCTGCGGTGCCATCATATGCCCTCGGGAGCGAGAGCCGAATCCCACTGGACTGCGGAGCTGGTCTGGTGGGGCTGGCCGATGGTGGTGGTGAGGTAGGAGGAGGTGTGGGCAAGCCTCCTCTCTCCCATCGGCACAGGGTGTTCATGGCCTCTTGCATGGCGGATCCGAGTTGCTGGATCCTGGCGTCCTGGCAGCTGACCCGATCCTCCAGCGACTCGGTCCCCGCCGCTGCTCCTGTTGACTCCATAGTAATGGTGTGTTATTCTGTCACGTTGTTGATGTGGATGCGGTGGTGAAGTCAGGCGCAGGACACAGAGGATAAGTCAACACGACTTTGCTGAGACTCATGAACAATACAAAGTAAATGGCCTCGAAAACACCGGAGGCGAACAAATACGCGCAATGCGTAAAATACTCTTAAACACAAAAGTACCGAACCTTGACACCAAACGACAGGCGGACAATAACACACAACTGCAAACAAAACCAAAGGAAACTTATAGGTGACATAATCAATACAGAAGACGAAACAGGTGCGACCAACTAGACAAGACCAAACATCGAGAACATACAAGCGGTAGTAGCTAGTACTCCGGGGACGACGAACGCCGAAGCCTGCCCGAGCAAGGAGGAGGAGCAGCCTCGGCGGTATTCGTGTCATACAAAAATAGATTTTATCAAATAAAACTATGCTACATTTTATCTCTGGGACCCTTAGGATGACAAATCAGAGCAGGATTACTGAATGTAAGTGCATTATTTACCTTCAGAGGTGAATGTATCAAACCAGTTGCCGTGATACGTTTTTTGTTGTTGTGCACTCTCCTCAAACAATAGCATGGTGTTTGGGGCGGTGCACAATTGGCCCAGCGTCGTCCAGGGTAGGGGAGGGAATGGCCGGCAGGGAAGTAGCCAGGGTTGTGGGTTCGATTCCCACGGGGGGCCAGTATAAAAAATAAATAATAATAATAATAATGTATGCACTCACTAACTGTAAGTCGCTCTGGATAAAAGCGTCTGCTAAAATGACTAAAATGTAAAATGTTAATGTATTTTTTCACTGTAATAGCTGCTGTAAATTGGACAGTGCACTTAGATTAACAAGAATGTAAGCTTTCTGCCCATATAAGACATGTCTCTGTCCTGGAAAGTTTGCTGTTACTTACAACAGTCATGCTAATCACATTACGCACGTTAGCTCAACCGTCCCGTATACGGTATACCAATCCCGTAGAGGTTAATCACATCTATCACATGAGAATCAAGGATAACATTACAGGTAACTGCAGTTGATGACATTAGTAATGTATGTTGTGTTAAAATCACTATATAAATATAAAAGTATAATATTTGAATATGGTTGAACTATTTGACAGAAGGTGGCCCTCATTGATGAATAGGAGCCAGGTCTTGATTGGGGAAGGCTGTGCTGCACAGTGGAAGCCCTTTGAAAAGAAAAACAAAGGCTTCTAAGCTACAGTACTATGATCCAGCCATCTCCAGAGACCAGGCCTGGGTGTGCTGAGCGTTTCAAACAATCAGCTCACTATACAATACTAACCCTGGCCCTGCCCTCCCAGCCATACCATTCAACTGTCGCAGCTGTACGGCATCACATTCAGGTGTCAACCCAACTAATGTTTTTTATAATTACAATAATAGTATTAGCTCATGTTTCCCCTTTAACAGTTTATGTCTCCCCTGTGTCTTTTGTTGGTGAGGTTGTACTGACGTCTCTCTGGCGTCCTCCTAATTGACTGAGTGTGTCTCTGGAAGGGGTTCAAACTGAGCTGTGTTTCTTCAATCTGTGTGTATTGGTTTGCCTTACAATGGAGACTGACTGAGGCAGTACATTAGTCTTTGTTCTCCCTCAGGTGTTGAGTGGGGTGAGGGAGCTGGTTGTTGGTCGTCTCGCCTCCAGACAGGTGAGGTTTGTGTGTTTGTCCTCAGCACATTCATTGTACAGACTTTATTTACCCTTGCTGAACATTCAATCTTGGATCTTCCACCCAAGGAAATGTATAATGTATGTTACTTTCAATAATGTGTTTCAGTTCTTTTTCCTTGCAAGCATAAAGCAATTTATTTCCTATATTTAACACTGTCAGACAGAAAAACCGCCACATTATGTAGCCAAATGACGGAACTAGTCTTCAGTGAATCCTTGAGTGTGCTCTAAACAATAACAGTTATACCAGATTATTTATGACTTGTTTATTAATCGTAAATGTTTAAATCATGTTCATATGTTTAACATAAGAATATCAAAGCGGATGTGACAAAACAAACAAATCAGCCACAATATGGTTTTTTGAATGCTCAGGTCTTTGTTTTTACAGAAATGTTTTGTTTTGTTTACAAACGTGACAGCAGGATTAAATTATTTCAAATATATGACAAGCCATTGATTGGAGTTACATTTATTTAAATGTCAATATCTTGAAAATGGCTCTAC